>NC_051406.1:40646573-40647715 GCF_015228065.2 Penaeus monodon | reverse complement strand
ATGACTCAAGCCCGAGGAATTGACTGAGTTTGTGGACACCTAGAGACACGGGAGGATTTTCAGTTAAATGTCTTATAAAATGGGGATCGTGTGATTAAGATAATTGAGATAAACCGTGAGTTTTTTGTTAGGAGTTTCCTTTTTATCATTATTATTTCAGTGAGAATGATAGATCGTCAGATATGTGGTATTTCTTAGTATAGAAATCAACTGAGAATTGAAATAGTTGATGATATCACATTTATATAAACATTGCAAAACACAAAACATCCTAACATCATATAACAATATAAAAATCACCAACATTCCCAACATAACAAACCGAAAATCTTCCCCACAACATATCCAGCATAACGCTTCGTAAACCTACATAACAACTCAAACTTCCCTAATAACACATTCGAACATAGCACATCTTAACATAACACATTCACAACACATCACAGCATAGCGCATCACCAACGCTCCTAACACATAACGGCATAACAACACATCGCAACACAACGTAACACCGCATCACCACATTCCAACATAACTTAACACCACTTCCCAACATAACTTAGAACCACATCCCAACATAACACCACATCCCAACATAACACCACATCCTAACACAACATCACATCACCAACATAACTCAACACCACATCCCAACATAACACCACATCACCAACATAACACCACATCAGCAACATAACACCACATCCCAACATAACACCACATCCCAACATAACACCACATCACCAACATAACACCACATCCCAACATAACACCACATCACCAACATAACACCACATCACCAACATAACACCATATACCAACATAACACCACATCACCAACATAACACCACATCCCATCATAACACCACATCCCAACATAGCACCACATCACCAACATAACACCACATCCCAACATAACACCACATCACCAACATAACACCACATCACCAACCTTCCTGCTCGCTTCCTCCTTCTTCGAGTACGAAGACATGGAGGTCACGGCGGGAGCGTCCGAGGTCGACCTCAGTCTTCCGAACATCTTTTGGCTGTTGCGACGCGCTATCTTGAAGGGTGAGATAACAGCCTCGAAGGACTTCCTTTCCCTCGCTCTTGGAGGCTCTGGAGGAGAGGCGAGAGGTCGA
>NC_051406.1:40646259-40646346 GCF_015228065.2 Penaeus monodon | reverse complement strand
GAGTGAAGTTACCTGTGGTATGACGGGTACTAGGTGCTAGGTGAAGTTATCTTGTTGAAATTTGGGGTATGGCAGGTACTAGGTGCT
>NC_051406.1:40645597-40646132 GCF_015228065.2 Penaeus monodon | reverse complement strand
TTAGGGTAAGTACTAGGGGTTAGGTGAAGGTATTTGTTGTCCTAGGTGAAGAGGACGGGGAGAAATGAAAAGATATTTGTTTTCTGTTTTCTGATATGGAAACTAATGTACTTTTCGTCATGGAGACTTCACAGGAGATATACAAGTCCGGGGGAGAAATTCCAAATTTCAGAATTTCGTCTGTGAATTTGTCATATACCAGAGTACCTAAGAAACTTCCCTCATTCAACTTCACCAAACACAACTTCCACACAGACAACACCATGACTTTTTTTAAGGTCCCCCTGAAAATCACGTCCTTCTGAATAGTACGTAGTAAAACCTTAGTAGCAGAGTGGCAGTTTCCCTTTAAAATAATACACAGCGTGGACCCCTTTCTCGTTATGTTCAAAGGACCCCTCTCGGTATCAGTAAGTGAGGCCCCCTTTCAGTCACAGGCAGAGAGACTCGCCTGAGTAACATTAATTGGGGGAAATTGCAGTCAGAAGTGAAAGAACGGTTGAGTGTTGAAAATGTTGCATTTATTGAAGAAGGG
>NC_051406.1:40645021-40645352 GCF_015228065.2 Penaeus monodon | reverse complement strand
TATGACACAGACTCCAATATGATGAGTCTACACTATTCAACACCTAATGCCTGCACCACACCTGCACCACACCAGCCATTATGTAAGTACTCTAGCCACTCACACACTCCCGTTTCTAATCAAAGTTCCTCTCATGCTGACAATGTGAACTATATTCAAGACTCAGTCATTTATTGTTTGTCAAACGTATTTTTTTTCTAGTAGGTGATTAATAGCCATGTTCTTCTTCACATCCATTTGATATATTTTTCCAAGAATACGTGCATATCCCTCTACAACTTCAGGTCTTTTGGTAATCCTTCTCTCTTTCTATTTTCCTTCACTTTGAGTC
>NC_051406.1:40644815-40644962 GCF_015228065.2 Penaeus monodon | reverse complement strand
ACTTTGCAACATCGTATTTTTAAAATATTCGAATTATATGGGAGGACCATTATTCTAGAAACTAGGAGAAAATAACCGATTTATTCCTTTATACTTGATATAATGTGTATCCAAAATATGCCATACACTGCATAAATATCCTACAAT
>NC_051406.1:40644241-40644485 GCF_015228065.2 Penaeus monodon | reverse complement strand
ATACATACTTTTTCGAATACGTAGACACAGAGAAAAGTCCATAAAAAAAGGGATTCCCAAATAAACGGAATTTCTTATCTAAGAGACATTAGACGTGCTGACAGAAAGTAAAATAGAGTTTATTAAAAAGCTGAAAGGAAAAAAGTTGAAGAGATGAGATCAAAAGACTGACATTTTTTTATGGGAGTTACCTAATGCCTTCGAAGTTAGGAGTGTCTAGTTACAAAGAGAATGTTGAGTTATT
>NC_051406.1:40643244-40643463 GCF_015228065.2 Penaeus monodon | reverse complement strand
CAACAACGCTTATCCAGTTACATAATCAGTCCGTGGGAGATGTTTGAAGGTTATCAGGTTTTACGACGTATTAATCCAGAGGTTGTTGCCTGTCACTATGCTACGTTGCATGTACAGGTTGCAGTTGTGAAGACAGAGCCTTATATACTGGGAGTACCTTGCTTGTTTCTTGGACTTGATATCTCTAATTAAATTTCCTCTATTCTCTTGGGGTTTTTT
>NC_051406.1:40642152-40642329 GCF_015228065.2 Penaeus monodon | reverse complement strand
CATTTTTTTATCATCTGGCAAAAATCATGAATTGTTTCAACAAAGAACATCATAAGAACAGGGTTGATTTTGACTAAAGAATTCCATGCAATAATTACCATTTTCCTATATGGGCTTGCATGATGTTCTTAAAACACGCATACTTAAAGATACAGAAGCTTCGGAGCATTTACGGTC
>NC_051406.1:40642041-40642112 GCF_015228065.2 Penaeus monodon | reverse complement strand
CAAATTACAAGCATACACGCAGACACGTGGCTATTGGCAACTGTGTGTGTGTGGGGGGGGGGGGGGTACGG
>NC_051406.1:40641650-40641917 GCF_015228065.2 Penaeus monodon | reverse complement strand
ATTTGTTTGTTTATTTGTGTATGCGTGTGTTAATATACATATGTGAGTCTGTGTTTGTGTTTGTATGTGTCTGAGGGGTGGTGAGGCTTGCAAACAAATACATATTAATTCATATTTTATTTCCTAAGATAAGATAACCTCAAAGTTGTTATGAAAGTCACCGGATGAGGAGATAAGAACAATCTATCGTGGACAGAGGAAGATAAGCAGTGAGAAAACGGAAATACAGGAATTCGGGGGAAAACCCGCCTATCGCCAGACACGACT
>NC_051406.1:40639310-40639788 GCF_015228065.2 Penaeus monodon | reverse complement strand
AAAGGTGTCCACTATTAATTCTTGCCAAATATTGAAAAAAATACACTCTCACCAACAACTAAATTATTCTAATTAGTGGCCATCGCTTTGAGAGTCTCAGCGGAGGATTTGAGAAGGGAAAACCACTTTCTATATTTTTGGATTATTTATCAATTTTTTTTATCGAGTGTCCTTTTTCTATTTTTCTACTTTTATCTTATTTATCTTTATTTCTTTTTTCTCTCTTCTTTTTACCTTTTTTTTCCTTCTTTCTTTTGTTCTTTCTTCTTCTACTTCTTTATTTTCTTTTATTTCTTCTTTTTTCCTTTTCCTCAGCCTTTATTTTTCTTTTACGTCTTCTTCTTCTTCTTCCTCTTCTTCTTTCTCCCCGTTTTCTCCTATTTTGTTATTCTTCTTCTTCTTCCTTATTTTCTCTCTATTTCCTTCCCTCTCCTTCCTTTCATTCATCCTATTAAAAGCAAACAGTTCACAAACACAC
>NC_051406.1:40637721-40637788 GCF_015228065.2 Penaeus monodon | reverse complement strand
ATAACACGTGAATCACAACACAATACACACACTATATTCGTCGTGTATTCGATATCCATATATACTA
>NC_051406.1:40636914-40637292 GCF_015228065.2 Penaeus monodon | reverse complement strand
GAAGACGTAGATGTGAAAATTCATCGATATTTTTCTCACATAAAATTCCCAAAGAACAAGAACACTCTGATAGTACCCTGTCTTACTTAGCTATTCTTAAAGAACAAGAGAAAATCAGTAACTTCGACGACGACATAATCAGAGCTTTGCACTGTGGGTCCTCCCTGACAAGTGAGTGCCACAGTGCCTCTGCCGTGAGCTTAATGGTGCCGGGTCTTTGCTGATAACACTTATCAGACTCCCTACCTATCGACTTATTTATCTCTTCATATCACGTTCCTTGGAGCATGACTCAGCGGAGGCGAACGAAATAGGCCACACGAGAAATAATAAAAACAAGATCCACATGTCAGGGTTGTCGAGATCTCTTGCAGAGCT
>NC_051406.1:40634975-40636121 GCF_015228065.2 Penaeus monodon | reverse complement strand
TTTCATCAAGCCGTCATTGACTTTGGAGGAGAAGTCTTCACCTCTTGGTACATTAGGGGAGAAAGAGCGCCTGGTTTGAATGTAGTGCGGGACGAAATTTTCTATTAATATTTGAGTCGCTGGAAATGAGAGAAGGAGTTTATGAAAGACCACTCCGTTAGACTCATTTTTCGACACTTCAATGTGTATAGAGCTTCCAGGGTTTCCCGTTGGAGGCTCGCCGGCTAGCTCCGGATGCCTCCTCTGGAAAAAAAAAAACTCGTTCGTTACATGCATTCGTTGTGACCTTTCATCAACGTTGTCCTTCGTATATAAACATGTGAATAATTCGTTGGTCTTTGCATCATAAATCTAGATTCCAGTGACGGCTAGATAATAATTAAAGAAAAAAAAAAAGGGCGTAGTTTCTCGCGTTATAATGAACGTGAAAGAGCGAGCGAAAAATTCTGGAGATACGCCCACGTAGGGTTCCCACGCCCTCACAGGTGCCAGTGGAGGAAGCCGAAACGTAAACACACCGGAAAAAAAGAGGATTAAAACCAACATCTATCGTCTCATATCTATCATCTCTGAGCCTATCTTCGAAACGGAACCTGCTTTATCTTATCACTGGAGACGAATCATGATAAAAAAAGGAAGATAACGCGAGAGAGGGGAAGAAAAAAAAAAAGAAGGAAGCTTAAATAAACACGAGCACTCGGGGCGACGCTCGAGGTATACACCGGCTCTCTTCTTTCTTTAATTGAAAGTTAAAAAATGCATCGCCGACGCAGCGCCTCGGGGACCTGCTGGGAGAGAGAGGCTGGCGTCGCTCGTTCTATTTTGACGGCAAATATTTATAAACCTGTATCCCGTTATTCATCCAGTTAATTAAGCTTATTAGAAATGCAATTATTAATAATCAGTTAGGATGAAGGGTCATAACGTTTTCCTCCGAATTAAAAGCCGAGGGAATTAACAGCCTCCCCGGACGCCGAGGATCACGCCACAGGGGGTTCGAATCCCCTTTGATGAGCGCCACGAAGCGCGATCGAAACCCGACCCTCGCACTCCTCTTGTTTCGCGCCCGAGGTTCCCCTGTGGCGGATCGAATCCCCCTTTTTATCGCGAGCTTATAGACGGAAGGCGATTGAGACGCGCCGTTCA
>NC_051406.1:40634656-40634930 GCF_015228065.2 Penaeus monodon | reverse complement strand
ATAATTTCGTTGACTCTGAGAGGTGCCCGGCTTTGTTTCTTTGGGTGTGTGTGTGCTTGTGTACATTTCATTTTTTTATGTAACAGACAACAAAGATTATCGGATTTTCTTCAAACTACCGAGCAATATGCGATATCCGAATTAATATTTCCTTATTTTTCAACAGTTACAGTTTTATTATCATCAGTGGAAAACCCCATTACCCACGCTACCTTTATCTACCGTAGAAATGACGATTACAGAGGCACATAATTGTATTCAGCCTTTATGTCAA
>NC_051406.1:40634350-40634508 GCF_015228065.2 Penaeus monodon | reverse complement strand
TCTATCCTGTCATCCTTCCTGAGTCTTGTTGGTTTTTAATATCCTTTCTGCACTATACTGAGTCTAACTATACCTTGCATTTGGTATCAGATAGACTAAATACACCTGAACTTGGACGAAGATGTTAACATTGTGGGTAAAAGACATAAGTGCGGGTA
>NC_051406.1:40633826-40634242 GCF_015228065.2 Penaeus monodon | reverse complement strand
TGAGCTGTAGGTTCCATCATCTCATCTCTGGTAAATCGTGTCCTGATGGTTTGAACCTTTGAGCTGTAGGTTCCATCATCTCGTCTTAGTGCTCCGTGTGATAAATCGTTGGGGATGCAGTGGCTTTGGACGCTGCTTCGTGGCGGTGCCTCATACTGGATAAAAAGTCCCTTGTTTAAAGCTCGTGTCTCTGAACCACGAATGGGAAAAGCAGAAACATCAGGTATAAATGTACAAGGTTTGGACATTTTGGCAGATGTATCAGCTAAATTGAAGCCAGGTCAGGGTGAAATGAGGACAGCGCAATGAATAGATGTCCTCATCAATAAACTCATGATAATATAAGGATAGTGCCTGCGACCAAATCAAGGCCACATCAGGTGTACTGACACATCTGCCTCATATATCAGTGTAAC
>NC_051406.1:40633109-40633580 GCF_015228065.2 Penaeus monodon | reverse complement strand
CAGCAAAACAAATCATCAAATTATGCATTTTAAACAAGACACAAGTATGCAGGTGTCTAATATCGAAAACATTATATAATATCTCTTGTGCCTTGGAGAAGACCGCTTATCATTTTTAAAATATGTATCTATAATCCTGGAAATTTTGTATTAAAAAGTTATCGCTTTGAAGTTTTAAGAACATATTTTCAAATATAATAAATAGTCTTTTGCGCTACAAGTGTATATCAAACATGTACTAAATTTAGTCACTCAAGTCGTAAATGTTTATAAAAGTTTTTTTTTATTTACTATGATCCCTCATAACACTGATATATAAAATGCCTATTAGCATTTAAAAAAAAAGTTTTTTAACAGTTTTTTATAGAACTCTGGATATTCTTTTTTTTTTGAGAACTTTTTTTTTTATCTAAAAGAAGATAAAGTTCTTCAAGGTCAATGCCAGTTCTACGAAAGTAGATCTTATCTTTA
>NC_051406.1:40632031-40632263 GCF_015228065.2 Penaeus monodon | reverse complement strand
CTGCATCACCTGATCCCCTCCATCACAACACTCTCTCTTTATCTCAACTTCATAAAAATCTTCATATCAATAATATCAACATGTATTGTCCTATTTAATACTCTCCATTTTATCATCGGTTTATGAGGAGCCTCGAGATAGCGCGGCATAAGACAAAGTGCACCACAGATCGAAGTAAAGAGACAGAATTATCATAGGTAGGATGTAAGTCAAGGGCAAATCTGAGGTGTTC
>NC_051406.1:40630919-40631569 GCF_015228065.2 Penaeus monodon | reverse complement strand
TCCTTAGCAAATCTCGACGTACCGAGCCAGGGAAACCAATCACCATGTTGTGCCTCTTCCTCGCTCACAACACGGGCTCAGCAAGATGTTATCACGCCACACGAGACCTATAAGCTAACATACAGTCCCTGGGGTGTTAGTGATCACTTCCTCGCTTGCTTTAATAGTTCGAACTTCGTCTAATTACACGAGATACGTTTGATATACTCGCTAGGTACTGTTTATGTCATTTGGCTTTGGGATCTGGTTGGTAGTGTGTTTGTTTCATATAACGTGCGTGCAATTATCTTGTACTGTATCCTTTGGTGTATAGAATATATTTCAACAGAAAAGGAATGCGGTATTGCTTTAAAGATCCTGCAATTCACGTTAATATCAAAACCCAAACAGAAGCATCCATCAACATAACCTGCTGGCCAACCAGCGCATCAAAATACAGCTGATAATTCTATAAATGCATGTCAGTCGCTTTTATGTTATCTATGTGTGTTATCTTACAGAATATTTACAGAAGGACGCGGCAGGGATGAGGGTTATGGCTACCTGTTATCTCAGGACCGGTTCAGCATGTGACCGACTCATCACTGTGTTATCAGGATTAATGATAATAGGCCTTCATTTCAGTGACCTTAGTGCTCTGTGATGCAGCG
>NC_051406.1:40629562-40630734 GCF_015228065.2 Penaeus monodon | reverse complement strand
AGTAAACGGTTGGCTGATTTGTCCTCTGTGAAATGGCATGCATTCTGGTGTCCCATCTTGTGAATCATAATGAAGCTTTGTTGTAGGTAATGTGTTGTGGTTATCGGCTGTAGGGTGGTGTCCCGTTTTAGTTAGTATATTACGATGCTTCGTTTTAAGAAGTGTGCTGATGTGTCTAGTTTTGCGAATTGCGATATGGTGTATTCTTCTAGTAACTGCAGTAAGGTGACTCGTTATAGGAATTGCATAGAATATCTTGATTATAAAACTGTAGCATTGTGCTTTTTTTTAACCTACTATGGTGACCCATTATGGCAAATGTAGTGTAGTGGCCTATTTTAGCAAGTAGTATCTACAGTGGCTAGGGATAATAACGAAAAAGAACGTTTGATTTCTTTCACATTTTAGAGCATTCATTATGGTGTGTCGACACGCATAATAGCTAATCACTTTTTAACATTTTACTAATCAGACTTCAGTATATAAGATTGACGAGAACTTTTACTGTTTCCCTACGTCCAGAATATTGTTATGAAAAAAGTTAAATAACTTCATTTTAATGCCACACTTAAAAGACATTCCTTATCTATATACGCATATGGCAGAATAACGTACAATAAACAGAACAGATTTAGTAAAAGATTCGACAGATTTATAAGTTTGTCTCACCTTTGAAATAAACCTATTTTGAACGTTTTTTCCTATCACAATATCGTTGTCTTAGAGCGTTTTTATCGATCACGCGTGTGTATGCCGACAGCCACTTTAATAGGATTCAGTGTGTATTCATGTGTGCATGAATACATGAATGCATATTTGCGCGTGTGACCGTCTGTTTCTCAATAAGCCCGCATACTAAATGCCGAAAGCGATGTTTGGTCGCGTCATTGCATGTCTCAAAATATAACCAGTGTGTACTATAGCAACATGACACGAGTCCCATGCACCAACTTCCTTCCATAACCTCAAAAGCAGAGGAACCTACTCGCACACCTCAGACACCGTAGCAGCTTTAGCCTTGAGCCGAGGCACGTGCAGCCCAAGCGACGGGGCAAACACGCCAGGGGATCCGTCGAGAGGAAGAACAAGTGGCTAAGTTACGTAATTTCAGTGGGTCAAGAACACACTCCAGACGTGCAAGAAAGTACAGCGTATGAAGAGGGAGCATTATT
>NC_051406.1:40629075-40629176 GCF_015228065.2 Penaeus monodon | reverse complement strand
GTCTGATTCAACTAGATTCACTTAATGACAATGATTAATCAGGCACTCAGGCTGAACTGCAACTGGTGTTAGTGATTCAACAATACTGCTTGTGTTTCTTC
>NC_051406.1:40628658-40628979 GCF_015228065.2 Penaeus monodon | reverse complement strand
AGCTTTAGAGTCCACCAGCCTTTCCACACCTGACGAAGGGACTGCCGACGCTAAAGCACACGGGTCTGTTGATGGCCAGCAACGTGGAACCCTGGACGATGACAGCTACAGTTGTCAGAAACATGGGGGGGGGGCATAGTCTGCGCTGTGCCAGTTGCTTCGGGAGGCCTGTTTTGCCTATAAAGATGGCGATTCATTGTTAAATACATCACCGAGTTCTTTATGTTATTAGAGATTCATCAGAGTCACAGGTAATAGTATAGTCTTGCGATATCGGATAAACTACTCTCATTTGTACCTTTTTCTACAAACTTAATTTAC
>NC_051406.1:40627746-40628053 GCF_015228065.2 Penaeus monodon | reverse complement strand
TTTAGTTATGGATTCCTAATAACTAAAGTTTCCCCTCAAATATACCTCAGTTCTCTTTTGACTGATCATAGAAAATCATTTTCAAGGGATAACCTTTTAATTATTATTAGATCTGAAAACTATCAAAAAGGAAAGGGGAGAGGGAGAAGGCGAGTAGAAATCCAAAAAGAATGAAAGGAGAGGAGATAGAGCATAAAAAAGAGGGAAAAAACAAATAGACAGACGGAAAGACTGAAAGACACTTACATACACGTTTTTTAAGAGGCAGGACGAGCAGAGCTAAATGAAAACTTGCTCACAGAGGAAA
>NC_051406.1:40627055-40627340 GCF_015228065.2 Penaeus monodon | reverse complement strand
ATTTAACATGAAAACTTTCATGATTGCAATATAATATTAGGAAGATGAACAGACAAACATATCTAGTTTTTGACATTTTTGAAAGTAATCTACGCGTCCCGCCCGCCGTCGACGAAAGGGAATCAAAGTCAAACAAAACAAAAATGGAGGAATTTCCCTCGAGAATCGATTCTGAATTCGAATGACCCACAGATAATGGCTACGATTATTTTCAAAGTGTCAAATGAAGGAAAACCGCCATTGACTACGACAGAGGTCTGATTTCAAAATGTGTTAATGTGTATA
>NC_051406.1:40626682-40627014 GCF_015228065.2 Penaeus monodon | reverse complement strand
AAACTGCAAACAAGAGTAAACACAGCGATGTATTACACAAAAAATAAGTTATTTATTAACTGCTCCTGGTGCCATCCTGTCATCCCCCCTACTGTCTCTTTTGCCTCACCTCCCCCCCCCCCCTCTCTCTCTATCTTTCCAGCGCCCACTTTGGGAACAAATGTTTTAACACTTCATCGCAGAGAGGCTTAATTAACAAAATATTTCTACTGCTAAGAGAGGGGGTCAGTTTCTCACTTTCTCGCCTATTCTCGCATTCTCTGGCTTTCTCTTTCATTTTTGTCAATTTCTATTTTCTTCACTTTCTTGTTCCCTAATTTTTGGTGTTTATT
>NC_051406.1:40625479-40625912 GCF_015228065.2 Penaeus monodon | reverse complement strand
TACAACAATAGCCGACATCATGAAATTGCTTTAGAACAGAACATAGAGGGAAAGGAACCAAGCTCCCCACCCCCACCCCACCCCCCGACTCGGAACCGCACTCAATGATGCAAGTGGACGAGATCGCCTCTGGGACCCCCGACCCCCTTGGCCCAGTGGCTAGAGTATCAGAGTTCGGGAATTCCGTTCGTGCGTTCGAAGCTCCGGAACGTCCTCACCAGGATGTGTGTGTGCTTGTGCCCCGTCTGACCCCATGAGCTGACCTATAGCAGCTCGCAATTTGGTTGTGTCAGTGTCTGCAAGCCATCAAGCATTCGTGTAAGTGCTTGCGGGCCTTCCAAAAGGCGTAAGTGATTGCAAGCCGTCCGGGAGTAAGAGCTCGGTTCCTGAGCCTTCCCTGGGGACAGATCTAACCATCTTGGGTTCGATTCGC
>NC_051406.1:40624022-40624188 GCF_015228065.2 Penaeus monodon | reverse complement strand
AGTGCCATTGAGCATGTAAGCAAAGTATAATTCTCACTATCTACGCGCCGGCAGAATGCATGCGCAGTCGACGGGAAATGCCTTGAGCTTTATATGATTGTTACAAGCAAGACGACCTCCAAAACGTTTCAAAGAGCAGGAGAGAAAGAATCGTTCGCGTGTAGAC
>NC_051406.1:40623552-40623871 GCF_015228065.2 Penaeus monodon | reverse complement strand
GGGTCAATCCAAATCTCTTTTTTAATATTATTATTAGTTGATGAAATGCCGGCGATCGGTTACAAACAGGTAGGGCATATATCTGCATGTGTGCCTTTCATGGTCACGAATGCGACCAGCTGAATCCTCTGTCGTGACCTGCATCTCTACTTCCGGGTTACTCCTGACGCAAATCCTTGCCGGGACGGGCTGGGAATGGCGGAGGATACCCTATCTGAAGAAACTTCCTGGAGAAAATGGGACACGGGGGAATCACTTATACGAATATTCATGCTGCATTTCATTTAACTTTTAAAGCGTGTAAAGAATCATTATTTCT
>NC_051406.1:40622910-40623359 GCF_015228065.2 Penaeus monodon | reverse complement strand
TATCTTCTGAGAAGTGAAAGCATGTTACTTTTTACGATACAATACTGTAATATAAAACATTTCATACATTATTATTGTTAGTTATTTCTTGTACTTTTGCTATTCATTTTGAATTCCTCATTGATTTTTTTCTGAGAAGTGGTAGCATGTTATTTTCTACGAGGCACTACTGTAAACAAAAAAACATTTCGTTCTAAATACATTTTGCAGTGTATGATAACAGATTCCGTGTGCGGTTGCACGTTCTTACTATTGTTGTTTATATTTCCATGTTTCACGAGATATGTACATGTCAAAGGCCGGATCATACACGCAAGAAAGACCAATAAATGTGAAAAGGGGAGGAAGAAAACCACTTCTGTGTGTGGACATGTTAAAATAACAGGATCATATGTGGACACAAAGCGCAAGATCGAAAAGGGTTTCTTTCGAAGTCACGTACAGCAAAT
>NC_051406.1:40622722-40622875 GCF_015228065.2 Penaeus monodon | reverse complement strand
TTGAAAAGCATAAAAATGCCTTAAGTTAAAATAGTCGAATGTAAAAAGAGGTTGCTGACTCGATCGATCTCGGCGTTCTCCTGCCTTTCTGACGAGAACTGTCCTTTAGCGCTGTCAAAAAGGCGAAATTCGAAATCTGTATAGATCTGCATG
>NC_051406.1:40622413-40622551 GCF_015228065.2 Penaeus monodon | reverse complement strand
GTTTTTTTCTTTTTTTTGGCAACAGTATATTTTTACGAAGGAAGCCCTTCCTGCCACTCTTTCTTTCTTTCGTTTCCTGTCGTACTTATCCATCCGTAGTCAAGTATCTTATTCTATGCTGTTTATTTATTAAACATG
>NC_051406.1:40621961-40622353 GCF_015228065.2 Penaeus monodon | reverse complement strand
GATTTATCAGATTTATTCTCCTCCCAGAACAGTACTTTTATCTTCGAACTTTCTCAAAGGACTGAAACACGAACAGAGTTTCGATAAGTTATCTTTACATGCCAAGGGAATCCAAGGAGGATATCTCTCCCTTTCTTCGTTCCTTCCCTCTTTATTTTGCCTCTTCCTCTTCGCATATTTATTGTGTAGAGTTAAACAGTCATTAGCGACGCTGGAGGTGTTTCTGTCCCAGCGAGAATTCTGACGTCGACGCGCCAGAGACTCGACCGAAACAGCCCGTCCGCCTCTTGCTGAGTCAAAGTTTAGGTTTTGATGCTAAAAAGAATAGTCTATGAGAGCGTCACAGGGATTTATCCGGGGAGGGAGTCGCGAAGGAAAGCTCAGGCACTAAA
>NC_051406.1:40621226-40621734 GCF_015228065.2 Penaeus monodon | reverse complement strand
CACATAATCCCTCCTCATTTCAGCCAACATTGACAATGAATCCTACACTTGACCCGCGTTATCGATATGTGACAAACGCTGGCAACATCGTTCCTTCGCGGAAGCGCCCACTAAGCAGACAAAACATCTGCTAGGCTCTTTCTCATAACTCCATTCTCCTTCTGGATAATGAATTTATTTCCTCTAACTGTAAGTGATGCCAAAACAACCGTGTGTTTCAATCCAGAAAGAGTAGTATCCTTTACCTCCAAAAATCTAAGAAAAAAATGCTTTGATGTCTGCTTCTTCCCCCCAAGCACGTCATAGGGGGAAGGGTAACCTGCGCCCTCTACCGGTAACTCAAGCACAACTATACTATAGCAAGCATATTTCACTTTCAGATCCCTTTTCTTTTCCTTTTCTTTATTAATTCGTGTTCATCTGGCCGAAGTCATGAGAAAGAAATAAACAACCGTACATCACATTTTTGTAAAGATCTATTCTTTCTCACTGCGCATTTGTAACTATT
>NC_051406.1:40619787-40620334 GCF_015228065.2 Penaeus monodon | reverse complement strand
CCCAACCATTCCCCCCCATCATTTCCCTCCCCCTTCCTCCCCTCACTATGACTCGCCGGTCAGAAACGTAGTATTTTATGAGACGGAATATACCAGCGGATTGGTGATCATTTTTGTCCGTGATTGCACCCAACTTGCAAATTTTTCTTCGTGGAAATGCAAAATACAGAAATGACGATTTTTAATGCATTATGACGTCAATAGGATTTGAGCTTAAATGGCGAAATATTATCAGATATACAGCAATCCTTTAGCTGTTTCTTTTGCATATCATTATGCATTTAATTAGATATTATAAGAATGTGGCTCCTTGATAAAATAATTCGTAGGGCAAGTTTAATTCTTTCGTTTTTTTATAGATATTCCCCAGACCTTTGTTCATAACCATGATGACTTTTTTCAACACATATGCCAGATTTCAATTTGTTTTGTTTTGAATTTGTTGTGAATGATAAGTGATGTAATCTTTACTGGTTGAATATCAAATGATAGTAAGTGTTGTGATTTACACGTGTGTGTTGGGAAGGGAAAATGAGTTAGGCCCGTT
>NC_051406.1:40619259-40619519 GCF_015228065.2 Penaeus monodon | reverse complement strand
ACCCTTCAAAACCATTTCATTTCAAATTCGAGGAAACGATCTCTCCTCTACGTATTGACATTAGTCATTTCAGAATACTACCTCATTCGCTTTATCAATCCGTCCTGGTTTACAAACATCGGAACCGCACCCACAAGGAAACCATTGCAAAAGAGGTTGCACCAAGAAAATCAATGTGTAAAAAGAAAAAACAAATCGTTCATTCGAATATCGTATGCCAATTCATAATTCTTTGTGAGCGAAATATTCGTTGTCGGAAA
>NC_051406.1:40618038-40618172 GCF_015228065.2 Penaeus monodon | reverse complement strand
GCTCGTACGTGTGAAATCATCACGGAGAAAATCGCCTTCGTTTTCAAAGAAATATTCGAACGAAATTCAAAGCAATCACAACAGATACGCGATGACGTCAGATATGATCAGCTGGTTAAGTAATCATAGACTTC
>NC_051406.1:40617913-40618003 GCF_015228065.2 Penaeus monodon | reverse complement strand
ATTCATTCGGTTCGGTGTAAGACGCTGGAAATTTCCGCCTTGGTTACGCACTAGGGTTGACGTGTAAATAGCTTTTCAAGTTTCCCAAGG
>NC_051406.1:40616838-40617186 GCF_015228065.2 Penaeus monodon | reverse complement strand
TATCTACATATTTTTATCTTTCAGTTCCTAGTCAGTGTACACCTTCAGAGATTAACACGTATTTATATCATTTTTACTCCTTTTCTCACCGCGTTTGGGCTTTTGACAGGAGCGTAACTTTTAACTTCCATCTTTAAAATATAATAATGTTATCTTAGATATGGAGATTCTAGATGGAATTATATTTACAAAATGTCACCAAAAATATGTTATCCTTAGATATATACAGACACCTGTTTACGATTAAGGATATTGACCAGATTGGTTTATCCTTTCACTCTATCTTACCTCATGGTTTTAAATAACCTTCATATGCTCTGTTTGAAGTCGATCACTCATGCAAGCAAC
>NC_051406.1:40616682-40616775 GCF_015228065.2 Penaeus monodon | reverse complement strand
TTGATAATAGCGTATATTACAGGCTAAGTGGATCAAATTTTATATATGGGCGGTGGAAGGTATCAGCAGCAGGAGCTTTATAGGTCATGAAGC
>NC_051406.1:40615486-40615779 GCF_015228065.2 Penaeus monodon | reverse complement strand
AACACTGGCTCCTCCGTAACTAACATCGTCACCAACGACACAGGAAGCGACGTAATTTTCGTGGGATTCCCCTGAGTGAGTAAAGGCAGCGTTCGAGACGTTGCATCCGGGCCTTTGAACCTTGGGTTGGAGGGGGGGGGGGGGTAAGGGGGGATAAGGGGGGTAAGGGAGGAGGAGGGGGGGTTGTGTGTAGGGGAGGGGGGTTGTGTGTGGGAGAGTGATGGGGGGAGGGCTTGTGTGCATGTCTGTTGTGTGGATGTGTGTGGATGGGTTTTGTTTGTGCGGAAGTGAAT
>NC_051406.1:40615185-40615364 GCF_015228065.2 Penaeus monodon | reverse complement strand
TAGAAACGTTTTATCCACTTGGCTGGACGTGTGAATCTAAAGAAAACGTGAAGATAACGTTGGAGAAATATGTTTATAGATATATTATTAAAAATATGTAAGTATATAGTTATTTTTCTTAACAGAATTCTTTTTTATTTTTGCCTTACTCTCATTGCAAAATAAGCATCACAATGATT
>NC_051406.1:40614781-40615080 GCF_015228065.2 Penaeus monodon | reverse complement strand
TAGATTCTGATAAAAATTACCAGATGTAAAAATGATTAACACAACATTAACGCAAATTATGCAAGATCAGTAACAGAAGTTTTTAACGAAACTATTTATCATAATCTGCTATTACTGGAAAACCGGCAAAGGTATTGGTCAATTGACGTCATCACTTCTCCATTGCCAAAGTGTGTGACGTCACAACCCTACCATATTATTAAGTCATAATGGGCAAAGACTAAGGATGGAAAAATATGCTCGTGTAGTTGGTTGAATTAGAACTATATCATTATTATCACTACTATAATCTCTCTCTC
>NC_051406.1:40613021-40614061 GCF_015228065.2 Penaeus monodon | reverse complement strand
ATCAAAAGACCTCTTCAAGGGCCCCGCAAATTTCTTCCAAACGAAACGTATAGTCTTTAATAACTTTTTTTCTGTTCTCTCAACAGAGTATGACCCTGGTGTCGAATTTCCAGCTGAATTATACCTTACGCTTTCAAATTTATCTGCATTGAAATTCATAAAGTTTTCACTTGCCCATTTGCAACTGGCATGTAGGTCCTCTCTTGTTTTCATCCTCAATGAAACTTAATGATGTACTTATCCATATGCCATTCGCAACGGGATGTTAAATATCTGCATAAATGTCCCCAATCATTACTAGGAACAACAGGGGTCCAAGAACTGAGCCTTACTGTACGCCACAACTAACAGTTGATTCATAGGAATAATATCCATTAATAATTACTATTTGTTTGCGATCTGTTATCCATGTTCTTAATTTTCCTCTATTTCCAAGTTTGTTTGTTGTTGTGTTTTCATACGGAATAGAATCCCATGGTCGACTTTAACGAAAACTTGTGCTGAGTTTTACATTTCTTACACCAACATTATTTTTATATTCTCGGGTCTCTTAGTAAATGTTCGCAGTGATTCAGGATTTGGGACAGGCAGGATGTGACCTTTCCAAAGCCATGCTATCTACGGGTTTGTATCACTGGTCTGTATTTTTTAGTCTGACCTTTGTTTCTACCTTTGTAGATTTCCCTCCTTCAGTGGATTTGGGATAATTTCCATATCCAAAGGTTTTCTCCGTATATTTACCAGTGGTTTTGTTATAGCTTCTTAATATTTCTTTTTTTTAATATTGCAGGAATTTCTCCTGCTTGTTGTAGTGTTGCTCAATGTCTCATTGAAAAATATATAATACAAAAGTGTTTCGTTGATATCTGAAATCTTGTTCAGGGTTTGTAATTATTGCCACTATTTTCGGCACACTAAGAACCTCATATTGTTCTTTAAGGAGGTTAGCCTTTTACTTCGCGTAAGGCACCTCATGTTCATTAGGTCCTATTCCACTCTTTTGTGTGTTGGTGGTATAGGAGTAGGAATACTTCAACTAT
>NC_051406.1:40612629-40612813 GCF_015228065.2 Penaeus monodon | reverse complement strand
GATCACGTATAAAATTTATTCTAATCGATCTTACTTTATATTTGACTTAATCCTTATTTTATTTCATGGTCAGCTTTTCTTACTTTATTCTTCTTTTTTCTCAATAGTACATTTGAATCTCTTGGGATAAGATTTTTGTTTCTGATCTCATTTGGAGGCACAAATCGGTATATAGTGGCATAGT
>NC_051406.1:40612281-40612477 GCF_015228065.2 Penaeus monodon | reverse complement strand
ATTATTGCTTGTTGTTCAAGTTCTTTCTCTGTTTAGCATACTGTCGCTTCCCCATTGCCGGGAAGACTGAGTCTTCCCCCGCCTCTGCGGTGGGAGTTTGTTCACTTGCTTTTGTGCGAAGAAGTAATCTACGCAGGACTGAGCATCTTTGTCGGTCAGTGGTGATGTACTGTGCCTTCCAACCCCATTATTTTTC
>NC_051406.1:40611973-40612206 GCF_015228065.2 Penaeus monodon | reverse complement strand
ACACCGGAAATTTTTGGGCCAGATGTACAGGGGTTTGTTTTAAACCGCCTTAGCCAGGACGAAAGGGGGTTTCGCGATTCCAGTGCCGAACCCCCACATTTAGGGAGCCTATTTTGGTGGCCGAGATCCCATTTGAGGTGAAGCGAACCCTTTTTGGAAGTTTTGTACAACTTTCGGCATAATTCTGGGGTTTAGAAGCGGAATTTAAGAAATAACGAAGAAGGAAAATAATG
>NC_051406.1:40611399-40611834 GCF_015228065.2 Penaeus monodon | reverse complement strand
AGTCATTCACACAGTCACAATCTTCGTAACCTGCTCTTTGCTCAGAACTGTTTTCCTCTCGCAGATGAGGTAATCCGGCTGACCTTCAAGGAACCTGTTTACGTTTGACTAATCCTAGCTTCTTCGAATCTGTTCCCTCATGATGCAAGCTGTGTACACTTCAATGCACTTTTTTTGTTATATTTATTTCTTATTTCCGTACCGACATCTTCTCTACATTAACATCTTCATTTTGAAATTCTCTCTCTCGCTATATATAAGATCACAAAATATCACCCCTCCGAAAATTTTTCAACTTATCCCACTAACAAACAAATTTACCCCCTGGGGTTCCCCCAAAAAACTAGATTCAATGTTTTGAACTCTGTCATGACGAAGATTTGTAGGAAAGCCTTTTCATGTTCCCGAAGGAAACCGCCCAGCGATAAAGCCGAA
>NC_051406.1:40609299-40609530 GCF_015228065.2 Penaeus monodon | reverse complement strand
AAATTTAATTGTTAAATGAAACCCAAAAAATTATATTAAAAGCATAAACCATTCCAATCCTTGGCAGCCCTTTTTTTCCCTTTTTCCCAAAACCCCCCGCCTTTTAATTCTTTTTTTGGGAAGCACATGGGGAAACCCTTTTAAATTTTTTCCCCGAAAAGGTCCCCCATCCTCCCCCGTTTGGGGGAAAAAAAATTTTTTAAAAGGGAAAGGGTGAAAGGGAAAATTTTG
>NC_051406.1:40609138-40609252 GCF_015228065.2 Penaeus monodon | reverse complement strand
AACCGGGGGGAGGAAGGAAGGAGGAGATGAAAAAAAAAAACCCGGGGAATTCGCTCCCAAAACTTTTTGTTTGCCCTGTTATTATCTAAGTTGTCAGTTCCTCTGTTTATCAAT
>NC_051406.1:40608015-40608321 GCF_015228065.2 Penaeus monodon | reverse complement strand
GTATAATCTATAGGGGAAAAAACCCAAAAAAGGAAAATTTTTTCGGGCAACCAGACCATCCCCCTACGTCCCTGCATTTTTAAAGCCCCCAGGGGAATAAAATAAGGGTCCCCCCAAACGGGATAAAGGGGTTATCACTGTAAACGCAACGTTTTTCTGAAATGTGTACGGCACTATGCGCAACATTATTTAAACACACCCCTACACATAGGTACATCCATAAAGAGTAGGGAAAATTACTTTAAAATAAGTAATAATATTCGGGCACTGAAACCCATTATATGTATACACATAAAAAACCCCTAC
>NC_051406.1:40606792-40607886 GCF_015228065.2 Penaeus monodon | reverse complement strand
CCCATGGGGAAGAAAACTTGCCTAAATTTTTTCGGCATAATGGGGGGCCCAAAGGCTACACCCTTTGGGGCCCCTCGTCTCCTCTTCTCTCTTTTTATGTCCCTCCGCGTACGTTCGTCTTGATTCAGGAAAATTTTGTTCCGCGTGTAATGTTTTGTTTGCTTGTTTTAAAAACGGGGGGCCCTTGTCTTTTTTGGTTTGTTCTTTTTTTTTCCCTTTTTAATTTTTTTTTTGGCTTTTTTTTTCTAACGATGGGAGGAAGATTTTTACATATTGTTCAGGTAACCGCCGTTACAAATACGTATCATCCATGTGCATTTCAGTATTTTAGATATATACATAAGAGATCGTTTACTTTAGCTTTCGACTTATCTTGATTCTTTCGGCAATGAAAATAAGAATTATGTTAATAATCAAAAGTATTATCCCCAATATGTCAAGGCAGAATACAGTATAATACGATCTGTCGGCAATTGTTGTAAATAGTTATTGGTTTTCATTTCTATTTCACCTTGCTTGAACTTACCTTGTAAGATTAAAAAGAAGACATTTTTTGGGAAGCGGAGATCCTATACCTTTTTAAACCCCCAGACTGAACAGTTTTTCAGTCACGATGCTTTTAAAGGTTTAAATACACCATAATTTTTTCCTACTTTTTTTTCCCTATTCTCTGTTTTACTACGACTAACCGGGAAAAAACCCCATCATAATCATAACCCAAAACCTCCTCCTTTCTCCCCAAAATCAAAAAGAGATATCCCCATACAGGCACCTAAATATAACAAAAATTCCCCAAAAGTTGGAAAAAGCCATTGATGATAAATGCTCCCCCCAAGGGCTTGTAAAAAATAGGGTATTGATGTGGCACTGACTATATTTTAATCGTGTTTGTGGGTTTTTTCCCGACATTGTGTAAAATTTTTGCAGCAAACAGACTGGACCAAAGTTTTAAAGCCCCTTGTTTAGAAAAGTAACGCGGGAAATTTTTTTCGGGTTTTTTTTGAGTTTCTGGGCAGAGTAGATGTGGGGGAACAAAACCAGCCGTAAGGGGTTTTTATTACTAAGGAGGGTTTTGGGTATTTTTCCCCCTTAAG
>NC_051406.1:40606200-40606535 GCF_015228065.2 Penaeus monodon | reverse complement strand
TTGGGTTTTTATATCTAACCCTTTTTCCCCTCTCTTTCCCTTTTTTTATTCCCCCACACATGCATATAGATAACAGATGGATGGAAAAATAAAAGGGTGTATATACAGAACCCTGTCTATTTTCATTTCTATTAGAACAACATGCCACACACAAATCCTCCTCTAGGGTATGTCGGACCTTCGATCCCCTTTTTACTTTTAAAATTTCATATTAAAAACCCAAAAAACAATATTTAATAATAAGCATTGAAAGGGAAAAAATCACCAAAAACCCCAAAAAAAAAAAAATTTTCTAAAATCGGTCCCCACAGCAGCTGGGGTCTTCTATTCCTTTC
>NC_051406.1:40605936-40606089 GCF_015228065.2 Penaeus monodon | reverse complement strand
ACAGCCTTGTGATTTCCCCTTTCCTGTCAAAAAGGAACCCCTCATCAACGCCGCTATCCCTCGGGATATCTACTTTGCTCTCTGGAAAAACCTTGAAAACCCTTTTTGGAGTATGTATTCATATAAAAAAAGGAAAAAGGGAAAAACACACCA
>NC_051406.1:40604443-40604611 GCF_015228065.2 Penaeus monodon | reverse complement strand
ATTTCCATTGCAGTATAATCTATAGGGGAAAAAACACAAAGAAAGGAATTTTTTCTGCAACCAGACCATAGCCTACGTCCCTGCATTGTATTACGTCACAGTGATAAAATAATGGTCACGCCAGAACTGGATAAAGAGGTTATCACTGTTACAACGCAAACGTCTGTC
>NC_051406.1:40603649-40604245 GCF_015228065.2 Penaeus monodon | reverse complement strand
TCTATTTCACCTTGCTTGAACTTCCTCTGCGAAATTAAAAAGGAGACATTTTGGTAAGCGGAGATCCTATACCTTTAACCGCCATGACTGAACAGTTGCAGTCACGATGCGGTCAGGTAAATACACCATAATTTATCCTACTTTTTTCCATATGTCTCTGTTCACTACGACATAACGGCAAAACACACATCATAATACATAACGAAGCCTCCTCCTTTCTCCCAATATACAAAACGAGATATCCCGATACAGGCACCTAAATATAAACGAAAATTCCCCCAAATGTTGACAAGCATTGATGATACATGCTCCCTCAAGGACATTGTAATAATAGTGTATTGATGTGGCACTGACTATATGTTGAGATCGTGTTGTGTTGTTGCCTGACATTGTGTAGAAATTTCGACAGCAAACAGTACTGGACCACAGTTTAATGACGTTGTTTAGAAGAGTAACGCGGAAGTTTATCGTTGATCTGAGTTTCTGGTCAGAGTAGATGTCTTGGGAGAACATACCAGCCGTTAGGGGTTATATTACTAAGGAGCTTGTTGGGTATTTCCCCCATTAGAGTTTTATTTTAGGAGTTATTTGTACCG
>NC_051406.1:40602546-40602708 GCF_015228065.2 Penaeus monodon | reverse complement strand
CTCCTCTAGCTATGTCGGACCGTTCGATCCCATTTTCACTTCAATTACAGTATTAAAAACAAAAACAATATATTATATAATAAAGCATTGAAAGGAAAGGAATCACCAACCAAAAGAATGCTAAAATCAGGGTCTCACAGCATGTGTGTGTCTTTTAGTCTA
>NC_051406.1:40601168-40602439 GCF_015228065.2 Penaeus monodon | reverse complement strand
TATCTGTATATACCTCTATTTATCTACCATTCGGTCTTGATATATTTCTAGCTCTCGGTTTAATTATACAGATTCATTCGTAGTGAAACATTAGCACTATTTAAGCAGATTATGCATGTTCCACATTGTATCACCAAACGGCAAAATCTTTTCCTACTTACGTCATGGTTCCATCGTGTCGTCACCATTCCCCTACCTATTGTGCGGATAACACTATTCGCCCAATGACTCACACTCGTGATAACAATAATGGGTTGGTAATCCACCGTGTCTTCTCCCTTCTCTTTTCTTGATCTCTCACTCTTTACGTTTTATGTTTTTTTATTGTTATTCATTTGTTTCATCAGACATTCACGTTATTGGCGTTTATCTATATATTTTTTTTTTTTTTCATCGGCTGAAGAAACGTTTCGTATATCTGAGTTAGACCCTTGTTCATAAATATCTTCCATGGTCCTCATTTAACAGTAAATATCAACCCCCTACTGTAGGCCTCCTACTATCATACATCTATAGTGCCCTTTCCTATAGTTAGGCCTACCTTAAGTGAGGCCTAATCTTACCCGCAGGCCGATTCCCATAAATGCTCTTTGCTAATTAGACTAATGAAGCTGAGAAACATCTTTAGTACACCTGCATGGCATTCTATATGGAGAGAGTGAGACTGCATAAACATGTTTGGGCAGTTCGATATAATGTTTAGTGCAACCACGTGCTTGATAATACCCTTAACTTATTGGGGAAAAAAGGGGTTCCAGGAATTTCTAAGAATATTCTGTGCGTTGAATGCTAACCTCGTATTCAGTGTTAATGTAATTTCATGCTACCTGTACTGCTGTAAATGAGGGGCTGTACACTTCTTCATACCTGACCAAGTATAACAGGAAATTTCACCGCAGTATGTGAAAGGGTTGTCATTCGCTGCCTGAGTCTCTTATTTAATAACCTTTTATATAATTCGTTATGGGGGGAAAAAGTCTATAGATATCAGATTGTTATTCTGTTCATATCTTAGCAAACTCCGTGAATGCCATTAACTATGAAAATACAAATGGAAATGTATATTTATACACGTGTAGGATATTGTGAACTCTGGCAGCTTAACCAGCGCAACCTTTATAAAAGGCCAACATCGCATTTACATGTTAGTTCTCAACCCACGTCAGCATTAGAAACCATCTTGCTTATTCACGGGATCAACATGAATATTAAAGTGAGTAAAGCCTTGTAACGTTGTACTGAACTATTGAGAAAATATGCCAGAATTTGGT
>NC_051406.1:40600749-40600886 GCF_015228065.2 Penaeus monodon | reverse complement strand
CACATTCTTAACCCCTTTTTAATCCCATATTTAACAATACCATGAGGTGTGATTTGGTCAAGCTGTCAAATGTTGCCATGGACTGGTAAATTTCGCACATTCGTTGAAAAGTCACCCTTGAACCCGGTTCATATTAA
>NC_051406.1:40600007-40600611 GCF_015228065.2 Penaeus monodon | reverse complement strand
TGAATAACATTTTACTAGAAGCAGTGATAAGTACGTATATGTGAAAATGAACAATTCAAGAAGAATTGCATCGTTTTATCCCATTACTAAATTTTCGCAACCCTTAAATATTCACCTTCGCAAAATATATACTGATGTTCTATCTCTCCCTACAGCGTGGTTGCGTGGCGTGGTTAGTACCCGCAGTTCTACTGGTGGTGGCGCAGCAGGTAACCAGCCAGGGTAAGTTTTTTTTTTGTGTGGTCAAAAAAACTAGCGATTTTTTCTTTCTTTAGGTTGTATTAACTAGGATATTGTATAAGTAATTTTATTCTGGTAAGAGTTAGGGTGAAATTAGTGATTTTGTTAGTGTTAACTAGGATATTGTATAATTAATCTTATTCGAATTTCATTTAAGAGAAATGTACAGATTTTTTGAGGGTGTGTTAAATAGGATAATGTATAGATGGTTTGATTCGAATGACAGGGATATTTTAATATCAAATTAATGATCGTAAAACACTGTGATAAAGACAAAAATCATGCGTTCTCCTAATTCATTCAATACTAATTAGAGAAATATGAGTATATGAATATACATAAGCGATCGAAGTATGATACGAAA
>NC_051406.1:40599344-40599620 GCF_015228065.2 Penaeus monodon | reverse complement strand
GGAAGTGTAGCGAAACTTCGAAGGTAAATTCTTCCTCATTATGACATCCCGGTGTTTTCCCATGCGGTGTGTCATGCAAGGGTCATGCGAGAAATGCCCTGACATCCGTATATGGCATTTATTACGTAGGGGTCTGGTGTAACGATTTATTTTCAAAGGAATTTAGTCACACCCACTATTAAGTTTTAAAAAAATAATAGGTAAATAAAAACATAAATAAGGCGCAAAGTAATGGGAGTGTGTGTTTGTGTTCGTAATATATATTGATTATTAATT
>NC_051406.1:40596229-40598980 GCF_015228065.2 Penaeus monodon | reverse complement strand
ATTTTTTTATATACACACACATAGATGTAGACCTTTGCGCACACGTGCACAATGCATTACTCGTTACCCTCTATGGGTATAAATACATCTCGCGACCATAGTGTGGTACGCTTATGCAATGCAGTAATTTGAACTGGGAATTCCCTCTGGCGTCTGACTTGGAAGGAAACACTATAATAAAATTTTACGTTGGGACTATGCTGTTTATTTTACATCGCACTGCATTCTTCAGGGGTGTTAAGCAAAATACAAGGTTTTGTATAATATGTAGTGAATATTGTGAGGTGATTTCATACTTCCGTTTTAGGTTAAATTCAGCTTTACGAGAGGTGAGGATATTTTTTTCCACAATTCTTAGAGTAATTTAAATTTGTTATTAAAAATGTATCCCTATTTATGCAGAACACTTAATTATATGTGTGATTTGTGGACGCTATCAATTATATTTTACACGAGTATCAAAAAAAATCCCGTCAGATCATAGTTGAGCTGTGCGACGAGACAGACCAATGGAAGTGACTCTAATTGCTATATCAGAAACTGCATGATCCACAACAAAGCACTGAATGAGAAAAATAATATGAATATCTACAGGTCTTCAACGAATATGGTGCTATATATCTCAAATTAGATCATTGTCGTATCTAACATGACAACGCTTATAGACTTAACACTTCCTTGTCATGAGGAGTCAGATCTTTCTATGAGGCTGCACAGAGTCAGTGTAACGACGTGCTCGCATAAACCTCATAATTAACCCACATTATGTCCACACAGACCCACCCAGACTTCAGATAAACCCACAGAGACTCACATGACCTTCTTATGCACCTATACTGTCTTCACATATATTCATTGGTGTAAAAACTACACATTGACCTTCATTTCTGTAGCCTGTAGATAGATGAGGACAGTGCTACTCTTTCATAGTAATTTTTACAGCAGTGCAACTTACTAATTAATAGATATAGTTTTTATAAGTTTTCGACTTTACTGCCAAAAAGTGCTGTGTTGATTTTTCACAGATTTAGATGTGTCTTTTAACTATAACGGAATATCTGTTTGTGTTAAATAATTTAGTATTGTTACTGTGCTCCATCTAATAACATCACATTATGATAATTATCTGAACCAAGACTGTAACAAGTTCCTGATTCATTTATCATGCATGGTTGAAAGAACGTATTCTTTTGTGTGCTTTCATAGTTGGCTCTAGTTCATGTATCAGTAAAATACATTTAATTGTGTAACTTGTTTTTGTGTAGATGCAGAAAAATCTTTGTAATATAGAGGATTTTCATTCATTTATTTTGAGATTACTCAATAACCAATTGTTATGTAAATGGATATGATGTGGAGTTTGTTAATGTAGACATAATTTTTACATGTTTTGTCAGCAGATATGCAAAAGCACATTTTATTATCACTAATCTGATTCAACCCATTTCCAGGGGCAGATTGTGTACGCAGTCAGTGTATCTCAATTCGAGAATGTCCAGCTCTGCTAAAACTTTTACAGGATCCTACACGAATCAATATCAGGAAGCTACAAGATGCCACCTGCTATGTCAGGAACCGGGAACCTATGGTAAGTTATAAGGTTTATGAAAGATCATCACATATACATGTGAAGAAGGTTTATTGAATACCGTGATTATCATGCCGTAGTATATATTTTATGTGTGATAACTAAATTTTTTTTATTTTCATTAATACATTTTTCATTTGTCTTAGGTATGCTGTCCATCTATAACTACAACTGAAACACCGACGATTCCCACAAAGTCTCTCCTCCCAGAAAATTGTGGGCACAGTGCTCACTTGAACAGAATTGTGGGTGGAGAAGTAGCCCCACTTGATGCATACCCATGGAAGGCTGTTCTAGGATATAAAGGTAAAAAAAGAATGGTCTCTTACATGAAATTTGTTCGTAATAGATATCCTGTGATCTGTTATTCTGTTTGATTTGCAGATTTAATTGATTTTGATAGTCAGTGTTATTATTTTGTTAATATTTCCTGGGTAGATGTATAGAGAATGCTCTAAGTATATTATATTAGGATTACCTTTTATGATAAAGTTCATCTCTATCAAGACCAAAATGTCACAGAAAGTTGGCTTCAGGTAAAATGATCTTAAATTCTGTTTTTTTAAGAAAACAATTAAATTTCTTTTTGGGTATTGTGCTTGTTTGTTTTGTTAATTTTAGTGTTTTTATACTTTCAGATAAAGGATTAGCTGCCATTGAATTTCTCTGCGGGGGTTCAGTCATTAACGAGAGATATGTTCTTACTGCTGCCCATTGTGTAGACCCTGGTACACTTGGCACACGAAGATTGTAAGTTGTGTAAGACGAAAAGAGTATTTATGTTAATATTTGAAGATATGCAGACACACATAAGCTATACCACACAAGGAATTCATAAATTATGTATTGGAAGTTTAAAACAGCATTTTCAATCATAAATTTCTGTGCAGGGAAGTAGTTCGACTGGGTGAATGGGACCTCACCACCACTGAAGACTGTGAGAGCACAAATAGTGGAGGGGTATTCTGTGCTCCTCCAGTTCAAGATTTCGAGGCTGAGGAAATTATCGGTCATCCCTCATACAACACTCGTGTGAGATTCTCCGATGACATTGCACTCATCAGACTCAACAGGCCCATTAACTTCCAGGAATCAGCAGGTAAGTTGACCAAGAGGAGTTATGTACATAATGTGGCCTGGATGTAAATGAAATGCATGAGCAG
>NC_051406.1:40594821-40595351 GCF_015228065.2 Penaeus monodon | reverse complement strand
GTAATTGGAAAACATGGAGTGGTCATAATACATGTCAAATGAAGTATTATAGAAGCTAGAATAGGAACAATATTATATAGTAGAAGTCACCTTTAAATGAAAAGCCACTAGATTGTACAGACATGTAAGAGGAGTGAAAGAAACAGTAAACAATCTTTGATATGACTTTTAATCCCAAATGTTATTTATCTTTACAATTTTTCAGGATTTGTGTTGCCTGTGTGCCTGCCTCCATCTAACTTCTCCCCTCGTACAGCAGCTGGTAACAAATCAGCAATTGCAGCTGGATGGGGCTTCACTGAAACTGGCTCTGCAAGTAACAAAATTAAGCATGTAAAGCTGCCATTGGTTGACAGTACTGAGTGTAGTCAGGTGTACAAAGGCAGTACAGTCAGTGAACAGGTAAGGACATTCAGATTTCTGCATAGTTAGTTCATATGATAAATGTGAAGATTCAAACAATACAGTAAACAATTTATGTTGTTAAAACTAATATTTTGACCTTCACAAGATCAAAATATGCCAAACAT
>NC_051406.1:40594306-40594773 GCF_015228065.2 Penaeus monodon | reverse complement strand
ATAGTGCAGCCTTTCAAGTATTTTCAGGTTGTATACAAAGGCTACAAAAATGTTTAAATTCATGATGTTCTGAACTTGTCCAAAATATTCTATATATATGTCTGTACAATTTAATCTTGTCTTTTCAGCTCTGTGCCGGTGGCAATGCTGGTGAAGACTCGTGCGGTGGAGACTCTGGTGGTCCCTTGGTACTTGCCGGTACTTTTGGTCCTCCCTACCAGCAGATTGGCATTGTTTCCTACGGTCCTGTCAGCTGTGGCCAGCAGGGGGTACCTGGTATCTACACATCTGTAAGCAGCTACAGGACATGGATTGAACAGAACTTAAAGCCATAAATGAGTTCTCAGGCAACTGAACTTATTTCAACAGTATTGAGAGAATAGTAATGAAAGTAATCTGACAGGAAATAGTGATGATAGTATGTTCTACTTCAAAAAAATGATGAACATTTTTAAACAGCACTATAT
>NC_051406.1:40593019-40594278 GCF_015228065.2 Penaeus monodon | reverse complement strand
TTTGTCTACATTTTCTTAATACTGTAGCTGGTATCCACTCAGGAAATAAAAGTGGTCAAAAGAAATAATTATCAGTTTCATCAGTGTCACAAGTAGATTTTTGAAAATTGAGTCTTGAAAGATTAGGAAAACTGAACGTAATTCTGCTTTAACAGTTGATTTAATGCTATTACCTCTTTGATACATTCCTGTAAATGAAAAAATGTGTAAAAAGGTGGTGAGTTTTGTACCAGTATTACATATTCACCATTTGCTTGTTTTCATAAAGATTATTCCATACTTTTTGAAATCTGAATATTGGAATTCATAGTACATGGTGCTAGCTAGGAGCCTCATACATCCATAATTATATTTATAATTTTTTGAAAAGATGATATTCAGTTGTAGTGCACATATTCCCTATAAAAGATATTAAAGAATTTATTGTAATGAAAATTAGACTAACAGATTGTGATTTATCAAATTATATAAGAAAATGTGTAATGGAGATTAAATTATTATACTCAAGATGTAATCCATAGTAATAAGCATTTACTGCATTATTAAGTGTTAATATGACCTTCCATTGACTGCAATGTGAGATTTAAGCATGGTTTTAATGTTTTTGTTATATAATAGGTTACTTGCAATAATTATAAATGATGAATGTTAAAGATTAATCTAATACAGATTAAGTTACAGATAGGTATGATGTATAAGAATGTGATGAATTGTTGACAATGCCTTGATTTATTAAGAATGCTCTTGGTTGTTCAAATGATACCTGATATTTCATAATAATTGTTTTGTCTATGTATGTATTTATATTTAATAAAAGTCTTCCTTTCATTTTTTCTCTCTTTATTTTAGTCGTTAACATGATAATGAGTCAATGTTCTCATGACTATTATTTTTATCAATTCATTTCTTTTCCACTAATCCTTAAGGGGGCGATTTCCTCTCCCTCATTCATCTTAAGTGTTTCTGGAAATGGTGAGGAAGCAATAGTTTGATACTTTATTATGTGCTTGTAAAAAAATAGTATACTATGCATTTATATACTTTAGTGTTATAGAATTAAAGTAATAGGATATATCAGCTGTGGCCAGGAAAGAGTACATGTTATCTATACATATTTAATCAGCAACAGGACATTGAGTGAACAGAACTTAAACCCATGAGTTTTGTAGATTATACTGATTTTGCTTAATGATAATCATTTATTATGCTTCATCAAATCATGTGAGCAAATGTGTAATGAAGATGAAATAACTATTCTC
>NC_051406.1:40592572-40592991 GCF_015228065.2 Penaeus monodon | reverse complement strand
GCATTGAAATTAAGAAAATAGGATATTTCCTCAGGACAGAATAATATTAATTATTAAGGTAATGACTTTGCAACATGCGAGACAATGCCTCCATGCTAAAAACAGATGTATATTGACCAAACAAAGCAAAACAAATCATTTATTGTTTTTTTCAGTTCTGAGATTGAATTAAGGTCTTCTAGTTTCCCAAATATCAGTTAGAGGAGTCCATGAAATGTAATGAAAAAGTAATTCTATTATATGTTTGTCAAACCATATTTTTGCAGAAATCAGAAAGAAACTTTTACTAAACATTTCTAAAATTTATTTTACAGTTTTGGAGATTACACCTTTTTTTTCCATGTTTTGAGAAAAAAATATTGATGTTCTTAGGCTTGTACTTTATCAATCAATGACTTATTGGATAAATAATCAGTGAT
>NC_051406.1:40592176-40592467 GCF_015228065.2 Penaeus monodon | reverse complement strand
CAACATGGTTTCCTTTTATCTCTTTTCCTAAATAGCAGACTGATTTCAGAACATGTTTTCTAAGTTCGCTTGGTAACACCAGGTTGTTTTTTAAGCATTGCAGGATTCTGTAGACATTTGCCAATATTTTGCAGAAATACTGATATGTTACAAATTTTGAATTCTGATATCCCACTTATGTATTTGAGTGTTGATTTTATCACTGAATGCATTATCATGTAGGTAACGGAATGAGATGTAGCATATATCTTGTTTGCATGAAAAAATTAGTTTAGTTATAGCACAGACGTT
>NC_051406.1:40591968-40592040 GCF_015228065.2 Penaeus monodon | reverse complement strand
TGCACGCACGCACACACTCCACTAGGAAAATATTGAGCCAGGCGAGAGACTGGCAGTTCAAACAAAACATAA
>NC_051406.1:40591656-40591820 GCF_015228065.2 Penaeus monodon | reverse complement strand
ACACTTGGGAAGGAAAAAATAACTTCAAATCATAAAGTCAACACGTGGTAGAAATTTTCCTTAAATTGCCGGTAGGGTCAAATTGTGATTTCTTGGAAATTTAGGGAAAAGAAAAATGTGTGTGTGCGTGCGTGCATAAGCGCTCATATATTGTGTATACTTGA
>NC_051406.1:40591546-40591610 GCF_015228065.2 Penaeus monodon | reverse complement strand
TTAGCATGACACCTATTCCCTGTTTGCTAATAGTTTCCTTGAGAAAGATGAGAATGCTTTCCCT
>NC_051406.1:40591221-40591375 GCF_015228065.2 Penaeus monodon | reverse complement strand
CACGTCTGCGTCTGCATGTGCGATACTCCAAGAAATACAAAGAGAGAGCGAGGAAACGAGAAAGCACAAGGGAAAATTGTACACAAATGCGCGCGTCACTTGACAGCTTTTATCCTGTTTACTAATAGTTTCCTTGATAAAGATGAGAAGGCCT
>NC_051406.1:40590515-40590918 GCF_015228065.2 Penaeus monodon | reverse complement strand
CCCTGAGTGATGTGTGTCGTTCGTGTGCGATTGTCGTGTGTGGCGTGCTTGTGGTGTGGTGACGTGTGTAGTGCAATTGTGCGTGCCGTGTTTACCCTGTACGTATACACGTTACACAGAAATATGTAACAATTTAAGCAGAAATGCAAATATGGTCGAACCAGTTCAATAACAACAACAACAAAAATTGAAATCACGTGCGCATTTCCTGTAAACGTTCTTACATGTATATCTAGGTTTTTCATTACGCAACGCTATAGTTTGTTAGAAGAGAAAAAATCCTCTGGAATTCTAGAAATCCCCACTGGAAGAACCGCCCCCCCCCCCCCTCCACACCTAAAACTTGGCTGCCCCTTAGGACACTACGCCCCCCCCCCCCACAATTCCCGGATCCGCCAATGCA
>NC_051406.1:40590235-40590373 GCF_015228065.2 Penaeus monodon | reverse complement strand
GTGAGATAAATAGAGAGAGAGAGAGAGAGGCGAACAATAGAGAATGACAGAACAAAAATATCCACATACAAATAAAAAGAGAGGGGGGAGGGAGAGAGAGGAAGAGACAGACTGGCAGACAGACAAAGAGACTGCGGC
>NC_051406.1:40589796-40590143 GCF_015228065.2 Penaeus monodon | reverse complement strand
CGTATGCCTGCGAACATTAATTCGATCACCCTCGTTGCCCCATGTAAGGTCGCTGGGAACGCATGTTGTAACGTCCAATGAAAACTACTGGTCTAGAATTAATCACTTGCCTAAGGTTATAATAAAAAAATTCATTCATTCACAAAACGGAGCTAAGGGGCAATACCTTTTGCAATTTGTTTCAAACAGATATACCGACATATTTGTTTATTTCGGTGTTTATTGCTTTCGCCAATTCTCCGAAAAGAGGTAGCTATCTGACGTCATCGGCTTTTCCCGCTTAGCAACCACTATAAAAACTAGAAAAAACGTGGGAGGATTTAAAGAAGGTTAATAAAGATACCGAA
>NC_051406.1:40588884-40589146 GCF_015228065.2 Penaeus monodon | reverse complement strand
ACACAGGAAAGGAAGGCGTCCGTAAATTTAACGTTTATTGCAGTTTAATCTAAACTTACTTACTGGGTCTCACGAGGACCGAGGACTGACGTATGAACACAAGAAGTAAACTGGGAAAAATTTTATTCTAAAGAAAAATAAATGTTTTAGAGTGAGAAGCTTATGATAATTATATATTTTTAAAATTAAGCAGATCAAAAGCTTACATTTTTTTGTCTCATTTACAAAATAATATAAATGACCACATTATCGAATGTAGACA
>NC_051406.1:40588351-40588718 GCF_015228065.2 Penaeus monodon | reverse complement strand
ACACAAGCTTAAATTAATAAATTTATTTAAATCAAGCATAACTGATGTATATTATTTGAATATCACTGTTTTGCCAAACCTCAAAATAACATAATAGCTGAGTGTTGGGTTTTCCTCAGGGTAGAACGTTCAAGGCAATGCTGGGCACTGACTCATATACATGACCTAAAGCACAGTGATCTGCCTTCCTCCTTTCCTTCTGTTATCTCAACTAAATGGAAATCCGTTATGCTGAGTTCAAGGAATTGTTGTTACGCGCAATTTAATGCGCATTATGGTGGGTTCTGTGTACAAGGTAATTAAAGAGTTGATTGTCTTTTCTGTTTCTGAAACCGTCAAATATGTTTTATGTCTTGTTCTATATTAG
>NC_051406.1:40587696-40588299 GCF_015228065.2 Penaeus monodon | reverse complement strand
GTTTTCGTATCTGTGAGTGGCAATTGACCAAATAAAAAATGTTAATTACTGGCTTGCGTTGTTGGCTTGAATAATTGCGAAATTATTTTGATTATAGAAAGAAAATAAACAAATACTTCCACTTTCTATCAATAGTTTTCGTTGGTATTCTGTTCAACGTTAATATATCCTATTAAATAAGCAAGGATTCTCAAAACCGCCTGAAGAGATATTTCACCCAGTGACGAACGTCATTGAAAGTTGCAAAACGCTGCCAGAAGAGTTTTTACGTTTATCTTGGTATCGCCCACATAATTTCAAACATGCTCTGGATCATATTTTGTGATATCAAAAACCAATTCATAGCACACATTAAATCACCGCAAACGAGCATTAGTTAGAGCAATGTTACTTTTAATATGCGACGTTAAATGCTGTGGCCTCACGATCCCAGGCCAAGTTGGACTATATATAAAGTCTCCCCACACAACAGGATCTACAATTAACCGAGAAACACGTGTAAGGATACATCTCTGAAGTGCATCACTAGTTTCGAAAATGAACAAACAGGTATGTGATTAGGAGAGCATTTTGAAGCATTTGTCTGCATCTACATAAGCAACA
>NC_051406.1:40586551-40587370 GCF_015228065.2 Penaeus monodon | reverse complement strand
ATACTAATGACTGGATGCGTGATTCCCTCCCCAGAGACCAAGCACAAGCCCGGTGGCGTTGGTCTTCAATGCTCTCCTGTTGTTTGCTCACGGGGTGGCCAGCCAAGGTGAGATCCTTCGTTAAAGTTCAGAGACTAAAAGTTAAGTCGTAATAGTTTTAGATGTGTGTAACTCTCTTGGAAAAGAAAGGGAGGAAGAGAGTATTACTGATTATGTCTGCGTGGTCGAGTGAAGGCAAGTTGATAGAGTAACAGGTTTTGAAGAAGAAAAAAAAAAATGCAGGTATATCCGGGCTCGGCATGAGACAGATATTCTTACCCCAGACCTAGAAACGAGGAAGAAAGAAATTAAACTTGAAATTCTACAAAAAAGATAAAATAATAATAGAATAAACAGAAGAGAAACCAGCAATCATATGATAAAGATCCATACTCTTGCGCTGTAATAAACTATTGTAACGTAATAAAAAGAACACCACTTAACTATCATAGATGGCGTGTCACTCAGTCATGGAATCTGCATTTCGGAGTGAGACCAGATGTTCATTTGAATTTTATTTTACTGAAAGGCATGTAGGCCGGTGTCTGTCCGGTTTGTGACGTCACGGGTCAGTTCACCAAACCTGTTCCACTTCGCTGTGAGAATTTTATTTTGAATATATTTCCTCTATGATTAAAATTCGATGATTAAAATAACACACTTGTCGACATACGTTTTGGAAAGAGGGCAGAACTCCTGCTGGGAAGTGGAATTTCCTGACTCGTTCGATTTTCTGCATTTAGGAAAACTTTCAGCAAGGCAGTTGGAATGTGACCCTGA
>NC_051406.1:40586390-40586522 GCF_015228065.2 Penaeus monodon | reverse complement strand
ACTTGTACGTCCTTTACTTATGTATCGGAATTTTACATTTATACTTACACTTCTTTTTACCAGGAAAACCAAAATTTTACCCAATTTCTTCCGTCCTTATTATAGACAATATTTTCGAATCCTCGACAACAA
>NC_051406.1:40586008-40586131 GCF_015228065.2 Penaeus monodon | reverse complement strand
GAGACGAATGCACCTTGCTCACTGACTGCCCCAAGCTCCTCGATCTCCTTAAGAACCCAACGCTGGACAGCATCAGGGAACTACAGGCAGCTACGTGTTTCATTAACAAGCGACAGCCATGGG
>NC_051406.1:40585274-40585599 GCF_015228065.2 Penaeus monodon | reverse complement strand
CCAGTCCCTTAAGACAACCTCATTCCACAAAGAGCACAGCAATCCTTAACAGCCATTTCAATGACCAGGTGTGCTGTCCCGCCCCTGTCACCGAGCCTCCTAAAGTCATCAAGGAATCCCTCCTGCCTCCGAACTGCGGCCTTGTGGGGGACGTCAGAGTGGTAGGAGGCGAAGACGCCCCAATCGACGCCTATCCTTGGAAGGCAGTTCTGGGATATCGAAGTGAGTCACTCCTGCGTCAGAAGGAATGGTCGAGTATGGTTGGCCTGAGTGTGGATGGTGCATGAATCGCTTATGGTGTGGAGATTTCGTAAACTTAGGTCGT
>NC_051406.1:40585107-40585211 GCF_015228065.2 Penaeus monodon | reverse complement strand
AAACGCACAACTGAGGATGGTACAAAGATATCCACTATTTACTAACTCTCAAGATACAAATATAAACGGTACGAGTAAATTATATGAAATTGGCAGTATAGTTT
>NC_051406.1:40584654-40584939 GCF_015228065.2 Penaeus monodon | reverse complement strand
TCTTTTATTCAAGGATCAAAATTTCGCTTAAGAACTATTCTAAATCTATACTGCTAAACCAGTTCTTTAATGTTTTTTTTCCTTCGTGTTTTTAGTTGGAGGTTTACCCGAAATACACTTTGAATGCGGAGGTTCAGTCATCAACGAGAGATATATCATGACGGCTGCTCACTGCGTCAATGCCAATATACTGAATGAGCGAGAACTGTAAGTAAATATAAACATAGAAGTATATCAGAATGTATACAGTGAAATAATTGGATAAGATAGATTCGAATTTGAATA
>NC_051406.1:40584221-40584611 GCF_015228065.2 Penaeus monodon | reverse complement strand
AAAGAAAAAAAATATTCCCATTTCCCTCATTAAAAAAAAGGGGGGGGGGCGAGTTCCAATACCCGAAAACTATATTTAGAAAATAAAATCACTTTCCCTAGCGAACTGGCCGTAATTCGACTGGGCGAATGGGACCTCTCCACGGAAATGGACTGCACCAACACCAGCAATGGAAGCCGGTTCTGTGCTCCTCCGGTCCAGGATTTTGACTTTGAGGAAGTTATTGAACACCCATCCTACGACAACCGGACGCTCTTCTCAGATGACATCGCTCTGATTCGACTGAGCAAACCAATCAACTTCCTGACATCAGCAGGTAAGGGGGTTTGGAGATTATCATGACAGTCAGTTAGTAGGTGAAGTGTTTGTCGAGTTTTGTGGCTGCAAAAA
>NC_051406.1:40583834-40584087 GCF_015228065.2 Penaeus monodon | reverse complement strand
CTATTCTAAAACAACCGAATCAAACTGAAATAACTCCATCTGCAGGTTTCATCCAACCCGTGTGCCTCCCGCCCGCCGATTTATCCCTGAGCGCCGAGGCCAGGAGCCAAGGAGCGATCGTGGCCGGCTGGGGCGTCACCGAGAAGGGAATTCAGAGCGACAGGCTGCAGCATCTCATCCTGCCCTTCGTCGAGAACAAAGAGTGCAACGAGAGGTACAGAGGCAACCTGGTCGCGGAACAGGTAATGGCGGA
>NC_051406.1:40582840-40583355 GCF_015228065.2 Penaeus monodon | reverse complement strand
GATAAAACACAAAAACTTGACAACTTAGTCATGCCGATTCGTTCAACATTCCTTCTCCCCATCTTTCAACAGATCTGCATGGGAGGGGAAGCCGGCAAGGACTCCTGCAGGGGGGATTCCGGAGGCCCTCTGATCATGAAAGCAGGATCCGAAAGAGAGGTATCGATGCAAATTGGGATCGTATCCTACGGTCCTACGAGTTGCGGCCAGAAAGGATTCCCTGGCGTCTATACTTCCGTCAGCCATTATAGGTCCTGGGTCGAGGAAACTCTTAGGCCGTAGATAAAGAAAACGGAGAATGGAGGTAAGAAAACGGGAAGAGGAGTTAAGAAAATGGAGGTAAGAAAACGGGAAGAGGAGTTAAGAAAACGGAGAATGGAGGTAAGAAAACGGGAAATGCGAAGGGATGAAGTAAGAAATGGGAGAAGAAAAACGAGATAGGAAAATGGAAGAATGATAGAAGAAACATGAGGAAAGTCAGGTAATGAAGAAATGTGGATTATGAAGAAACTGTA
>NC_051406.1:40582371-40582785 GCF_015228065.2 Penaeus monodon | reverse complement strand
AAGCAATGGGAGACAATAAAGAAGAATTTATTGGTATAAAGTCTGTGATACTTTTTTGTTTGTATGTTTACATTAATAATCTGTGATATTAACAGATATTCTGAGGTTTTTCTCTCCTTTAAATATCGGCCATTAATTTACAAGGATTCTACTGCATTTATTTTTATGGATATGATTGCGTGCGACTAAAAGAAAATGTATAAATAAACAGTTTGCATGTATGGGTCGTCCTTTTATTCTGAATATACAAAGTTCATTAAAATACTATACTCTCGCATGAATATAGCCATTCTTAATCTTTAAATAAAATGTTAAAAGAAGCATGATCGTCGGGATTACTGCTGTATATAATTATACGCTTTTAAATTTGATTTGTAGTAAAAGCGATCTATGAAGTTTCAGCGTATAATTGAT
>NC_051406.1:40581834-40581909 GCF_015228065.2 Penaeus monodon | reverse complement strand
AAGTATGTGGATAATAAATCGACTGCCATCACTTCCACACATTCTTTCCTGTGATGATGAGTCGGAGCCAAAGTC
>NC_051406.1:40580715-40581007 GCF_015228065.2 Penaeus monodon | reverse complement strand
AACAAGAATTTCCTGCAATCATCACAGAGGCGGTGTAATACAGCCCCGCGTATGACGATGACATCAAAGTCCCAAAGAATAGGATATCATGATTCCAAAGAATTTCCATTGCGTATCAGAAGTCAGGAACCGGATGCAAGAGTAACGAAGACTTATGTGCGGCTAAGAAAAACTGCTTATGTTTTATTGCAAGACAGCTACCCTTTCCAATCTCATATAAAAATGCATAAACGTACACCGTCCTCGATCGGTCAAAAGAGAAAGTAGGAAAATTGGTTTCACTTTCGAAGCA
>NC_051406.1:40579850-40580612 GCF_015228065.2 Penaeus monodon | reverse complement strand
CTATCACAACACAAAGCTACATCATGGGTGTTGACTACTCAACACGAATCACTGGAAAATCCAAGAAAGTATTTCGTAGTAACAAACCAGCCTGAGTTGTCACAAACCTCAAGAAAACATTGGCTGCACTTTCTTAAACAAGAACAGTCTTTGAAACAATTTTCCCCAAAGACAGAATAACTTTTAATATACGACCGTTACGAATATAAAACCCCTCTAGTAGCGGAAGTTATAAGAGTTCTAATATTGAGAAGAAAATAATGGTACGGGATAACCTTGCAGTGTGCGAGCCTTAAAATTGGCTGGATTAGTGTACAGTCATCCATTCGTGTGTAAGGAGAGGAAGGTATCATATCATCGATTTTTAGTGACCAACCGCTTTAAAATGAACGTAAAGGTATGTGCATTACAGAAAAAAAATGTAGTGTTTGGATGTTTACTATTTAGCGTTTCATTTACGCCAAACATTTGTTATAATAAATCGTGTGCTATTAATGAGATCGTGTGCGCTCGCGTTTACTTACGCGCCCATATATAGTGATATATAAAATACTTTCAATAGTATTTAGCCTAAGCAAGCATGTAAATAGTTTTGGCAATATTTCTAGAATCAAGGTGCCTGTGTATTGCTGTGGAGCCTCGTTGTGATTTCAGTCGTAGCAGCGGCAGAGCAAACCACCCAGGGTGAGTAGCTGTGATTCATCGGCAGAATGACGGGTAATATATTCAGATCCTATATTTGGCACTGAACGTTATGACAAG
>NC_051406.1:40579005-40579132 GCF_015228065.2 Penaeus monodon | reverse complement strand
CTGCAGGCCCAGGATGCAAGAGAGAAGAGTGCGTTCCTGTGTCCCAGTGCCCTCCACTCCGGGAGCGCCTTATTCAGTCTCCTACTGAGGATAGCTTCAAGGAGATAAGGAAACTCACTTGCTTCGT
>NC_051406.1:40578139-40578309 GCF_015228065.2 Penaeus monodon | reverse complement strand
TTTCACTCAGTCACTCACTGACAAAACCATCTGCTGCTCTCCCCTCCTCTCTCGTTATTATTTTTGTCTCTTTCTCTCTCTTCCTTTGTTCCCTCACTCGTTCATACACTCCCCGTACGTATCTCCTCACCTTTCATTCTTTTTTTCTCTCTCTCCTCCGTCATTTTCGT
>NC_051406.1:40576712-40577030 GCF_015228065.2 Penaeus monodon | reverse complement strand
AAAAATCCGAGATCATCCCTGTGAAAAATTTTCTAATTACAGTTTTAACTTGTCTGGATTTTTAGTTTAGACTCCAGGCATTTACATGAAGAGCAAATATTTGACGTAGCTCAGACCCTGGAATTATTCCTTTCCTTATGTGACGAATCAGAAAGGCGTATCCATCAGGGGTTTCAGCATGGCAGAGATTGGCTCTTGGGTGAAGGCAACATAAGATCGAAAATGTGTCGGTTCCTCGGAGCCGAGGATAGGGTACTTCATTTGGAATCTTTGATATGTTGGGGAAATCTTTTATGTAACACAGGTGTCGTGAGACCA
>NC_051406.1:40576121-40576666 GCF_015228065.2 Penaeus monodon | reverse complement strand
TTTTATTCTTCATGAATATCTCACCAACGGAAATATTAAAATCTTCCTGCTAGAGATTTTACATTCTTTTCAGACAGAAACAAAAACTCAGTCCTTGTTCAATCGTCGTTGTTCTGAAATAACACGTTGTTTGTGGAGCTAAATATTTGAATGCGTGTAAGATTGTACATGAACTAATTTGAATGTAAAGGTGTCCTTTCATCGCAGAAGAAAACCATCGTATCTTGTGATAACATTGAAGTCCTAACTCCCAAATGAGCTTCTGGAATTGTGATATTTTGATTCCCAATTCTTATATACGTTTTGTCTTTCTAGATTTGGAGTTAAGAGCGAAATGAACCTAGAAATACCGATAAAGGTATTTTTGACTCTTTGTCCCACTGTTCTTTAACATTAGAACAACTTGGATTAAAAGTCTATCATATTTATTACTCCTTTTGGCTATTGTTTGTTTGATAATATATACACACACCAGCTAATGCAAGGGAATAATTCACACAGTCATTTTGAGTGAAATATAGTGATATGTAGAATAACACACATCT
>NC_051406.1:40575945-40576095 GCF_015228065.2 Penaeus monodon | reverse complement strand
TTAGCATACGATAGCAGAACTTCATTCAATAAGTTACCGTTTCCTTGAATTCCACGAGAGACGAATGGAAAAGAAAAAAAAAAAAGATGATGTAGCTCCTTCATAACAAGCACAGAACCCCTTTCGTTCGTTACTTCTCCGCTCAGCCTC
>NC_051406.1:40575160-40575438 GCF_015228065.2 Penaeus monodon | reverse complement strand
GAAAGAATGGGAGAAAAGTGGAATAGAAGAGAAAGAAAGTGAACGAGAAAGGGGGAGATAGGAAAGAGAGGACAATGAAAAAATAATAACAGCAAAAAATCCGGCAAAGAAGAAGAAAAGAAAGAGAACGAAAAAAGAGGAGAATCAACATAAGAAGAAAACAAACAAAAACAAAACAAATCATCGACAGAAAAGAAGCAGAAAGAATAATAATAATAAAAAAAAACACCCAAAACAAAAAAGAAAAGGAAGAGAAAGAGGTGACAGGGACTATCCTT
>NC_051406.1:40572907-40575133 GCF_015228065.2 Penaeus monodon | reverse complement strand
CGCCCTTCTGGCTCGGAAAATCCCTATATATACGCAAGCCGGGTGGAAATTCTTTTCGTCACGGCTCTCTGGACGCCAGCCTTCATTACCCGCCTTTATTTACCGTGAGGAGCGCGCGAGGTGGGCTGGCGTTGGGTGGGGAAGCGTGGTGGGTTGGGGGAGACGGGGGTGGGGTGATGGGAGGGGGTGAGGGTGGGTTGGGGGAGCGAGGTGGGCTGGCGTTGGGTGGGGAAGCGTGGTGGGTGGGGGAGACGGGGTGGGGTGATGGGAGGGGGTAAGGGTGGGTTGGGGAGCGAGGTGGGCTGGCGTTGGGTGGGGAAGCGTGGTGGGTTGGGGGAGACGGGGGTGGGGTGATGGGAGGGGGTAAGGGTGGGTTGGGGGAGCGAGGTGGGCTGGCGTTGGGTGGGAAGCGTGGTGGGTTGGGGGAGACGGGTGGGTGATGGGAGGGGGTAAGGTGGGTTGGGGGAGCGAGGTGGGCTGGCGTTGGGTGGGAAGCGTGGTGGTTGGGGGAGACGGGTGGGGTGATGGGAGGGGTTAAGGTGGGTGGGGGAGCGAAGTGGGTGGCGTTGGGTGGGGAAGCGTGGTGGGTTGGGGAGACGGGGGTGGGTGATGGAGGGGTAAGGGTGGGTTGGGGAGCGAGGTGCTGGCGTGGGGGGTTGAGGAAGAAAAGGTGGGTTGAGGAAGAGAAAGAGTGGGTTGGAGGAAGGAGAAATGGTGGGTTGGAGGAAGAGAAAAGGTGGGTGGAGGAAGAAAATGGAGAAAAGGTGGGTTGGAGGAAGAGAAAAGGTGGGTTGGAGGAAGAGAAAAGGTGGTTGGAGGAAGAGAAAGGTGGGTTGGAGGAAGAGAAGGGTGGTTGGAGGAAGAGAAAAGGTGGGTTAGAGGAAGAGAAAAGGTGGGTTGAGGAAGAGAAAAGTTGGGTTGGAGGAAGAGAAAAGGTGGTTGAGGAAGAGAAAAGGTGGGTTAGAGGAAGAGAAAAGGTGGGTTGGAGGAGAGAAAAGGTGGTTGGAGGAAGAGAAAAGGTGGGTTGGAGGAAGGAGAAAGTGGGTTGGAGGAAGGAAAAGGTGGGTTGGAGGAAAGAGAAAGGTGGGTTAGAGGAAGAGAAAAGGTGGGTTAGAGGAAGAGAAAAGGTGGGTTGGAGGAAGAGAAAAGTGGTTGGAGGAAGAGAAAGGTGGGTTGGAGGAAGAGAAAGGTGGGTTGGAGGAAGAAAAAAGGTGGGTTGAAGAAAGAGAAAAGGTGGGTTGGAGGAAGAAAAAAGGTGGGTTGAAGAAAGAGAAAAGGTGGGTTAGAGGAAGAGAAAAGGTGGGTTGGAGGAAGAGAAAAGGTGGGTTGGAGGAAGAGAAAAGGTGGGTTAGAGGAAGAGAAAAGGTGGGTTGGAGGAAGAGAAAAGGTGGGTTGAAGAAAGAAGGTGGGTTGGAGGAAGAGAAAATGGTGGGTTGGAGAAGAGAAAGGTGGGTTGGAGGAAGAGAAAGGTGGTTAGAGGAAGAGAAAGGTGGGTTGGAGGAAGAGAAAAGGTGGGTTGGAGGAAGAAAAAAGGTGGCTTGGAGGAAGAGAAAAGGTGGGTTGGAGGAAGAGAAAAGGTGGGTTGGAGGAAGAGAAAGGTGGGTTGGAGGAAGAGAAAAGGTGGGTTGGAGGAAGAGAAAGGTGGGTTGGAGGAAGAGAAAGGTGGGTTGGAGGAAGAGAAAAGGTGGCTTGGAGGAAGAGAAAAGGTGGGTTGGAGGAAGAGAAAAGGTGGGTTGGAGGAAGGAGAAAAGGTGGGTTGGAGGAAGAGAAAAGGTGGCTTGGAGGAAGGAGGAAAGGTGGGTTGGAGGAAGGAGAAAAGGTGGTTGGAGGAAAGAGAAAAATGGGTTGGAGGAAGAGAAAGGTGGGTTGGAGGAAGAGAAAGGTGGGTTGGAGGAAAGAGAAAGGTGGGTTGGAGGAAGAGAAAAGGTGGGTTGGAGGAAGAGAAAAGGTGGGTTGGAGGAAGAGAAAAGGTGGGTTGAAGAAAGAGAAAAGGTGGGTTGGAGGAAGAGAAAGGTGGGTTGGAGGAAGAAAAAAGGTGGGTTGAAGAAAGAGAAAAGGTGGGTTGGAGGAAGAGAAAAGGTGGGTTGAAGAAAGAAAAAAGATAGGTTATATATTTCAGATAACTATTTAAATAACTGATAAATGACAGATAAATGAAGCACAAACAAGACATAATAAAACATAAATCTTACGAATTAACAGCACATGAATGAGACAAGAAGAGAC
>NC_051406.1:40572616-40572683 GCF_015228065.2 Penaeus monodon | reverse complement strand
TTACCAAGATTTCATTGCTGATCCATTGACGTGATAGACGATATATATAAAACCATATCAGGACACG
>NC_051406.1:40572473-40572587 GCF_015228065.2 Penaeus monodon | reverse complement strand
TGTGTGTGTTTTCGACGTTACATAAAACGGAGAAAAATTGATAATGATAGTGATAAAACCTTACACAATTACGAATTTACTGTCCCATTAAGATAAAGCATTGAAACGAGATTT
>NC_051406.1:40569667-40569765 GCF_015228065.2 Penaeus monodon | reverse complement strand
GAATTCGCTATCTGATTATTCTTATCCCGTGCACTTGATCTCTCCTCAGCCCTCTTTGTTTACATTATGGATAAGCCGCTGTTCGAACTACTTTCCCT
>NC_051406.1:40569376-40569636 GCF_015228065.2 Penaeus monodon | reverse complement strand
GAGTTCGTAAATTATTCAGACTGATTAATCAAAACAAATTAAATGATCAGTACACGATTCGATTCGATGTGCGGAAATCTAAACACATGAAGGAGGGGAGAAAGGAGGAGGGAGGAAGGGAAGGAGAGATAAAGGGGAGGAGAGAGAGGAAGAAAGAGTTTGGTGATGGAGAGAATAGAGGGAGGAGGAGAGACAGGTGGGGGGAAATTGAGGGAGGAAAAGATGGATAACGCAGGAAGGAGGAAGGAAAAGGGGTCTAG
>NC_051406.1:40568967-40569070 GCF_015228065.2 Penaeus monodon | reverse complement strand
TTTACGAAAAAATGGGGGGGAGGAGGAGGAGGCTGACTGAAAAATAGGAGCGGGAAGGGGAAATGGGAGTTCAGGAAGAATAAAAATAAAGAAGGATAATTTT
>NC_051406.1:40566842-40567198 GCF_015228065.2 Penaeus monodon | reverse complement strand
TTTAACGCGTATGTGTGTGTGTGTGTTGCAGATCCTGTGATCGAAAAGCACCGCCCCCTCCCCGGGAAAAGGGAAATTTTTGATCCCTTTTTAAGGGCAAACCCCAACCCCCCTAACAAAAACCCCCGGGTTTTCCCCTTTCCCGGGAAATATTTCGGGTTTTGCAAAAGAGTAATTCTTCGTGATCTTTAGAAAAATGATAAATAAAAAAGAAAGGGGCCCGCGAGTAATGTCCCCCGGGGGGTGGAAAGGGTTTTTGGCTAAGTGTGCAGAGTCCAGGAGGTGAAAGTTCCGGAGATTTAAGTCCCCGGTTTTCAACTCGTAATAAAAGGCCCGAGTACTTTTTTTTTTGATCT
>NC_051406.1:40566005-40566160 GCF_015228065.2 Penaeus monodon | reverse complement strand
TTTATACATACATGAAACAGAATCTACCGCGAAAAAATTTCATACGTTTCTTCAAAAAGCGTATTTTCGCCTTTTTTAAAACCGAGACCGCCATCCTGCCCACCTCTCTATTTTTACACTCTTTCAGAAACATTGATCATTCCCTGAACTCGCAC
>NC_051406.1:40565776-40565939 GCF_015228065.2 Penaeus monodon | reverse complement strand
TGAATAGTGTTGGTGAGAAAAAAGGACGGTGTAAATAAAAAATTTTAAATAAAAACACGTGCGGGGCAGTGCGTGTCAGTCGAGGCGAAAGTCACTTGGGGTCCTCTTGCGGGCCCAAATTTCTCCTCGTCTTTGGGATATTAAATTCGGTGGTTTTCAGACC
>NC_051406.1:40564533-40564605 GCF_015228065.2 Penaeus monodon | reverse complement strand
CTGCCCCCGCATGCTGCCTTTCAAAATTCCATGATCGTTGCGTTTTTTTTCGGGTTTTGGCCTGTGCCGCAA
>NC_051406.1:40564340-40564495 GCF_015228065.2 Penaeus monodon | reverse complement strand
AGGGAAAAACAAAATACAGTATGAAAAACAGTAAAACCACCCGGAAACAGAGCTGCCCCACATAAACACCGCGAAAAATACTTCATTCCGGACCAGACACTTGAATCAAAGACATGGGGGAAGCTGGTAACAAAGATTTATTTTTTCTATATAAG
>NC_051406.1:40563495-40563888 GCF_015228065.2 Penaeus monodon | reverse complement strand
AAACAGGGGCGACAGGCCAAAACAGATAAAGACATTCACACGACAAAAATAAAAGAAAAATAAAAATTTTTACATAACTCCAGTGGATATTTGAGACAAACAGGGATAAAGTGGGTAATTTATTCTGTTTAAATTTTTCCAGAAGGCCCAAAAATAGGGCCGCCGGGGCCAAAAATACCTAACACGACGCAGTTTGGGGTTTCGCAACGGGTCCGGATTCACGGATCTTTGTCCCCCATAAAGTGCGCCCCTCAAAGTTTATGACGCCGGTTATTATTTTTTTTATTGTTTCCCCCCCCGCTTCGCCGCTCTTTCAAAATTTTGAAATATTTGTGTGACAGTTCCTTGCTCTTGCGTGCGGGGATTTTTTTGATGCTGTTTTATGTGGTTAAC
>NC_051406.1:40563241-40563465 GCF_015228065.2 Penaeus monodon | reverse complement strand
GGGGTTATAGTTTTCAAAAGATCCTTACTTTATGCAGAATAAAAGGATTACAGGCGTGTTGGTGATATTATTTGTGTGTCTAGTCTAAACTATATTAAAACATTGCATAAAAATTGCAATATATGTGATATTGCCTATAGGAATGATGATATAAAACAAATGTTAGAGATGAAAATAAAAACATATAATGGTGACAAAAACGATATCATAATATTGAAAAAAAA
>NC_051406.1:40562815-40562964 GCF_015228065.2 Penaeus monodon | reverse complement strand
TTAGCGGGTTCTAAATATGATAAAACTTTCGTGTTAGGTATGTGCGTGTTCTATAATGGATAAGCCTTGCGTTTGAGTGCGTCTGCCCGCATGTCGTTTTTTTGCTTTCATGCTTATTACACTGTTTTATGTCGCGTGTGTTTTCAAAC
>NC_051406.1:40561866-40562363 GCF_015228065.2 Penaeus monodon | reverse complement strand
AAAAAACCCTGTATTAACACTTCAGATTAAACTCAAAAAATCTATCACAGCAAAATTACACAAAACCCCATTCCAATTTCCCCACAACGTCCTCCCCCTCGCAAAACTGGCCTCGCCACTCTCTGCAACGCGCATCTCGAAACCCGACATGAAACAAACTCTGCATTCACCCCAGATCTCGGTCGGAAAACGCGCTCTTGATCCTTAACAAACAGGATCTGAAGGAGTGCGGGTTCTATCCTTATCAATCAAATCCCTTGAGATCTAATGTCGAGTTCAAACTCCCAATGGCCTCCCGCCCTCTTTCCTCGGGTTCCACTTGTAAATGCTGGACCGTGCACTTGTTCGGCAGCTGTTAAACAGTGCTTTTCATTAATGATATGAACGCACATTTAGGGGCGGCGTATGGGAGAATAAACGTCACATGGCATACTTTCGTTGGTTTTGTGTTCGTGTGCAGAAATTCAAGTTTTATACCGACAATCCACGCCATATAA
>NC_051406.1:40561677-40561821 GCF_015228065.2 Penaeus monodon | reverse complement strand
TAAAAAACAGTAATACAAATAAAAAAAAACTCAAAATTTCCCTGTAATATAAGAAATTTTCCCTACAATCCAACGTGTTTCTTACAAAATGGCATCTTTTTATATAAAGCAGACAAATAGTGATATTTTTTTCAATGTGTAGAT
>NC_051406.1:40560292-40560449 GCF_015228065.2 Penaeus monodon | reverse complement strand
CTAAATAAATTCCTACCTCATACTACAAGTTCATAAACAAGAAAACACTTCGTCCCCCCTTCAAGAATAATTCCATTTCGTAATGAATTTAGAAAAGGGAAATCAAAAAACAAAGGATCCCATATGAGTGTAGGGTGTTTCAGCATCAGTGTAATGA
>NC_051406.1:40559751-40560040 GCF_015228065.2 Penaeus monodon | reverse complement strand
TAAAACCAAATTCATATAATCACGAAAGTCCAAAAATATAAAATTAGAATGAACTGTTTTTTATAACAATCATCATCCATACACTGAATGAAAAGTAAACATCATTTATTCTGATTGGGATTAGCCCAATTATTGATTCAATTTTAATATTCCAACTCAGCAAATACCATAAGAATGCAGTTTTTGTACACATATTACATGGTTGTTTAAAGTCAGTGTGATTTAAAATTAAGAATTAGCTAATTACGCAGTGTAGCTTACTAAAATATGATAATACTCTTGTTCATAA
>NC_051406.1:40558603-40558827 GCF_015228065.2 Penaeus monodon | reverse complement strand
TGAGGGAATGAAAATCAACAACCAGGTAAGGGGAAAGCGAGTAATGCAACAGAAATGAAATAAGGAATGGACGTAAACCAACCAAGGTAATGGGAAAGGCGAGTGAAACAACAGAAAATTGAATGAGAAAATAACGTCAAAAAGCCCGATAATGAGTACCTACGTTCAAGGCAATTTTCCAGTTTGGCCAGTTAGGTCTGGAATTGATGAAGGCCTAACAATAA
>NC_051406.1:40557316-40557682 GCF_015228065.2 Penaeus monodon | reverse complement strand
GAAAACACTAACTCAAACTATATCAGTGAATAAACTGACACTAAACATATATATCCACAAATGCCGAAAAATAAGGTGTATATCTACATCTATATATACAAACAGAAAAGCACAAGCAAAAAGACAATAACATGTAAATGTATTTTTACATATATAGTTGCATACAGAGATGTGTACATGTGAGGGGGTGTATGTGTGTACAGCTGGCTGAATAAATTTACAGCCACCCAAGGTTAGAAAAATGGGATCTTATCTGGGAATACTAGTGCATTCAAGTGTACCGATAAATAATGTTTAAAAAAAGTCTAAGAAAAGCCTGCCATTTATATTTTAATATTTAAAATAAAATGCATGAAAAAGTTTATG
>NC_051406.1:40556824-40557278 GCF_015228065.2 Penaeus monodon | reverse complement strand
AATAGTACATGAAGAAACAGCCATTTCCTGTTGAATGTTAATGCCCTTATTTAACTATACTTCTAGCTTATACTTGCTTAAGGATAAAAAAACTAATTATGATGATGAAATGGGTAAATTAAATAATCAGAATTAACAGATATACAACATAAATGTCTGTTGCCTTTAATTGCCTTTGCATTTGCATACCAATTCTTGTTTTGATGGGATAGTTTGCTCATCAGAATGGAGAAAAAAAAATTTCCATACATATTCATTTGTTCTCCCTTGTTCAGGCATGAAGTATCTGTGTAACATATATAACCAGGCTATATATAATTTGAACATAATTAGGTGCCTTTAGCAGTTTTGAAGAAAACTTTCCCACCAAAAAGATCAAACCTCTCAAAATTTGATATACTTTTAAAAAATTACCATCATGCCATTAATAAAAAATTACTCATTTACACTTTTG
>NC_051406.1:40556213-40556800 GCF_015228065.2 Penaeus monodon | reverse complement strand
ATCATATCATTTTTAAAAAATTACATTTGCCAAATGTACATTTCTTTCAAATATGAAAAAAATTTTGCTTGACCCCCTTTTCAACAGTTATTGTATAACAAGGGTTTAGTGCTTTTTGATCACAAAGTGTTACCTGAGTGTCCGCAAACTTACGCGGCCAGCTGTACACAACAACCCAGTGAGAAACAGTACACATTAATACATGTTTGTATCTACCAAGACAAAAACTTGAGATACATACCACATCATGACCTTGTTGAAGGGACCTTCCTCTGGACATTTGCGCCAGTGGCCGAGTTCCTGGATTTTGGATTCCACTTTTTTCCGGGCCAAGAACATGTTGGCTGAAATGTCATAGTAACATTGGTTAGCATTTTATTTTTCATTCTTTTTTTCATAAGATAACATTACATAAAATAAAACATGATGGTAACTGATACTGCCACTGATGATAATTGACAGATAACAATGACAGGATGTAGGATAATGCTGTTAAGTAGAGAGGAATACTCAAGTATAAGAAGGAAGCATAGGAACAAAGAAAACCTGTGAAAAATAAAGCAAAAATATAGGGAAGGGGGAAACCC
>NC_051406.1:40556117-40556186 GCF_015228065.2 Penaeus monodon | reverse complement strand
GGGGGGAAAGAGTGGAATGGAAGAGGGGGAAAAGTGAAAAAGAATTGTTAAAAAGGGAGGCAAAACTTG
>NC_051406.1:40555106-40556065 GCF_015228065.2 Penaeus monodon | reverse complement strand
GGAAAAATTACCAGGGCAATGAGGAAGAGAAGAAAATACAAATGGATTAAGTAGGACAAGTGAAATGAAAAACAAGCAAAATTAAACTCTAAACCGTAACATGAACTCACCTTGAACAGGAGAAGAAAGCATTGGAATGCCCTCTAACTGTTCCTCATCCAACTCTCCTGCTTGCAATTTTCGCCAAAAGTCAGAAAACTCACGGGAAAGGAAAACCTTTCCATTGCGATTTCCATGGAGCAGCTTGATGAGAGCAGGCACAGCTGTAATGAATAAGATTGTAAGATTTGAAAAAGGAATGAGGTAAAGCAGAAAACATGGTACCTTTATTATACCTGCTAATAAGATTTTATTTATTACTCAAAAATAAAAAAAAATAAACAATGTTAAAAGAAGAAAACCCACCTTCTTCAGGGAAAGTTTTGCAAAACTTTTTAGTATTTGCTTTGTCTTCAGTTGACCCATCATCATCATCTTTCTGTTCTTTTGTGTCCTTGGGAATTACTCCACCATGACGAGTACCAATGGGAAGGCTGGTTCCTAAGGTCACTGCTTTGTGTGGATTCAGGATCTTCAGGAGTTGATTGAAAGCTACAGAGAGAATAAAATTTATCTATTAACACAATAAAAAAAAGACAGATAGTTTATTAAAACTGAGAGAGCCCCAGCCTTTGATGTCAAGGCATGCATAAACACAGAAATAACCATGTGTAGAGAGGCTTCACCACCATGCAATGGCAGATTCAGAATCAATTTTTATTATCTATATCTTTAGATAATCTTGTACTACTTTCAGCAAAATAACACAAACTGAGAATAGGTTAGAGCTGGCAACTAGTCAGGGGCTCATTTTGGCTGACATAGTAGGTTTGAAGACTTAAAATAGCTACATTGATCCCTTAATTCTGAATGGCTTTATTTGAATGCAAACTTTACTTTTCCTAAAATCTTTAACCATT
>NC_051406.1:40554018-40554926 GCF_015228065.2 Penaeus monodon | reverse complement strand
TAAGTGCTGGTCCTTTGGGAAACCACCCAAATTCGGGATTTTGGTCCATGTATAGGCCGCGAGGTACCTAAATCTAACAGATTAATATGTATAAAAGCCAAAATACAAATATTGTAAAAACAGATCCCGAACCACTCTTAAAAAAGTTACCTGGATTATTGTTTGCATCTGCCATCCATAAAGAACCAATAACACGGGGTTTCAGATGCTTTGTCTTCTTTTTCATTTCCTCTTCAAATTCCGCTTGTTTCTGTTTCAGCTGTTCTTTGTGTTTGCTTCCATTATCCTGTTACAATTAAAAAGCAAGTATGTAATTAAAGCTGAGTCCACCGTTTCTCCATCTCCACTCATGAAGACAGAGCAAAGAATGTAAATATCATATGTGAAGTCCACAACTACTATTTTAAAAAAAGGTGTACAATTCCAGTTAATTTCAGAAATTACTCATTATAAAGGGTAAGCTGGATAGCATATAGCAGAAAACAAGACAGATGCACTACAACGGCCAAACGACACAGAGAATCCATGCAGTGTTTAAAAAATCCATGTTCTCATTAAAACAAACACAAGATTTATCAACTTATGCATATCACCCAATGAAAACAGATAGCTTTAAGAACTCGAGTATAAAGAAAAGTTAACTGACTGATGAAACTAAATATTTCCAACATCAAAAAGCACTACATTCAAGCCTCACCTCTTCCTGTCCATTCTCTTCTTCCTCCTCTTGGTCAGACTTGCCCTCATCATCCGAAAGGTAGCCATGAGGGACAAAGAAGTCATTATCAACTTCATACTGATCTCCCTCCTCTTCCCTCTTTTCCTCCCCTTTTCAAGTCCTCAGGCTCTCTCCTTTTTTCTTTTCTTCCCGTCGCATCGTGTCAACATCATAGTTGAAAATATCCTGA
>NC_051406.1:40553451-40553982 GCF_015228065.2 Penaeus monodon | reverse complement strand
GCAATGATCATTAATACTTTGCCAAATTTTGAAAAGATCTGTTAATACAAATATGAAGTTAGTAATGAAAAATGTTCATAACAAGCCCTAACAAGACCAAATAAATAAGTTGTCTTGCCTCCTGGCAAGAAAATGAGGAAAAAGAAAAACAATTAAGGAAACTATACAGATCAAAGAGGGGAAAAACAAAGGGGAATCTCACATCTCTTGCAAAAGGACGTCGTGCACAGATATTTTTGCTCTTCTTGCTCCAGGTTCCCCAATATGCTGGTCTGCGATTTTCACAAAACTGTAGCAGCTTGGCCTTAACTGTCTTGCTATTCAGATCTGGTTCTGCTTCCTGAACCATTGAGTCTCCGCTCCTTTCCCCTCTTCTCTTCTGTAATTTTGAAAAAAAGGCCATTTTATAAAAATTTCGTACTTTTTCCGGGGAAAATTTTTGACCCATTATTTTTCTCCCTTTTATGAAAAGAAACTGCATGAAAGAAAAGCAATGCAAAGACAAATGGAAAAAAAATATATATATGTTAC
>NC_051406.1:40552803-40553420 GCF_015228065.2 Penaeus monodon | reverse complement strand
GCAGAGGAAAAGTTACTCTCATTCAATTTTGCTAGCTATTTTAAAACAATCAATTAAATTTGAAAATCATAGAAGAGTAAATTATAAACATACCAATAATTTCAATATCATCATCAACTTCTTCCTTCTTATTCTCAAAAGGCCAAGTGCGTTGAGATTTGCAAGGTGCATAAGTTCCTGTTTTGAGAACAGTCAAGTAGGTTTCAGATGAATCTTTTGTTTGTTTGGTTAAATACTCGCTAAGAGATGTCCGGCGCTCCTCTGTGAAATTTGTGCGCAAAATGGAGAACTGAGCTTCCTTTACCTGAATTAAAACAAATTTTCAAAAGATGAACTCCTGCAGTTGTATATATTGGCAAGGTTACTAGTTTTCCAGTTAAAAGAACTCAGGACATTCAGTTTTCCAGATTCTCTTTTCTAAAATATAATAAAACACTTTATATAAAAAGTTTCCAATTATGTACATCATACTACAAATTAAAACTGCAGGTACGTTAGCCACTTCCTCTCCACCACAACTTTGACCCTATCGTGAAGGCTGTCAACTGAGAGCTGAACTGGCAAGAACCTTGGAACTGCAAAGCCAACACTTTACCACTGTATTTATGTCCCCTCTG
>NC_051406.1:40551165-40552729 GCF_015228065.2 Penaeus monodon | reverse complement strand
TTCAGATGTTGTAATAGAGTGGCTATTAGCTCAGTATATGCTGGTTTTCCAAAGGTCCCAAGTTAATGCCCAGTAAATGCATGACCCCACTGCTGTTCAGCAAGATGACCTATCCACACTCTAAGGATATGTATATATAATTTCAAAAGAATTATGAGGAAACTTACCCTAAACTCCTTGAAGTTCCCATTGCTGCTCTTTTCCTCAGCCTCCTCTGGGTCTCTCTTCTTGGCAACAAAGAAACTGGCAAACTTGTGCTTCAATTTGTCTTTCTGCTTTTGTTTCTCTTCCCTGTGCTAGCCGTGCCTCCTCTTCTCTTATCATCCCCGACTTTTTTAATGCTTTCCTTTTTTCTTCTGTTTTTTGGCTCTGAAATTTCAAGTATATTAATGTGTGCAAAACATACAGACAACACAGTGATAACATTCGTTCACATCTCAACTATATCACAGCTATTGATCTGAACTTACATAAAAAATTATTTCACTCATAAAAACTAGTAGAAAAATAGTAGATTTTTTCCAGTGCAGATTATCCTTATCATGAACACACATCATAAGTTCAGACAAAATATGAACTACATCTGTTACTCATCAAGAAAAACTTACTCAATTTCTTCTTGTCTCTTCCTTTTTAGTTCCTCTTTGGCTCTCTCCTTCTCCTCTTTTGCTTTCTGCCTCTCTTCCTCCTTTTGCTTCTTGAGCCTCTCCTTCTCAGCCAGTTCCTCTTGCTTTTTCTTCTCCCTCTCTTTCCTTAACCTCTCTCTCTCATCCCTCTTTTGCTGCCTCTCCGCTTCCTTTGCCATTTGCTTTGGAGTGAGCTTCTTTGCCTTTTGCACACTGACTGGAGTCTTCTGCCCCTTGGGGACCTCAAGCTTATCAGAGCTTTTAGACGACGCAGCTGGCGAGGTGTTGGCTGAACCTGTGCCTTCGCTCTTTGAGGATCCACTGGCATCCAAGTCGACTTCCATCTCCTCTGTGCTCTCACATCCGTCCTCGTTTTCTTCCTTCTCTTCATTTCCCTCCTCATCTTCTTTCTCTTCCATGCTCTTACTTTCTTCTTCATTCTCTTTTTCTTCCTTGTTCTCATTTCCTTCATTTTCATCTTTTTCTTCCTTGCTGGAATCACTGTCTGTCTTTCCATCATCTGGTTTCTTTTTCATCTCAACTTCCTCTTCTTTTTTGTCTGTTTTGTCATCTGTTTGTACTTTTTCTTTGCTAGCCTTTTTGGATTCTGCTTTAGTTTCTATTTCTTGGTCCTCCTTTTTGGGCATTTTCCCTCCCTTTTCAACACCTTTCCCTTCACTTTCAGGACTCTCCTTTGGTTCGGTTTCATTTGTTTTCTTCACTTCTACCTCCTCTTTCTTTTCAAAATTTTCTTTGCTCTCAGTCTTTTCTTTCTTTTCTTTAGTCTGCTTTTCTTCAGTTTCTTTTTTTTCTAACTTTTCTGCTACCTTTTCTTTCTTCTTCCCTCCTAACTTTTCCTTCTTCTTTCCTTCTGTTTTTCCCTTCTTCCCTTCTGCTTTGATAATTTTGGGTTTACTTTCTTTCTTGACTCCCACTGG
>NC_051406.1:40549753-40551046 GCF_015228065.2 Penaeus monodon | reverse complement strand
TGTTTTGGGACATATTAATTAACGGTGAGCTTTTCTTGCTGCTCTTTTTACTCTCTTCCTCATTTGCACTATCATCTTTTGGTGCGTTTTCCACAGGTTTTTCCTCGTCTTTGCTAGCTGCATCAGCTCCACTCTCAGCAACCTCTTCTTCGGGACTATCATCCTTTGAGGATATCTCCATCTCTCCTCTCCCACTCTCCTCCTCACTGGCACAGTCTTTGTTCTCCTTGTCTTCCTGTTCCATTTCGTCCTTGTCCGCATCATCCGTAGAGGTGGTGACCTCTGCCTGCTGGGTTGGCTCCTTGCTAATGAAGGCAGACAACAGCTTCCTCGTTTTCTCAACCGGTCTCTTCTTTGCTTCAGGTACGTCAATGTCATCGTCAACACTGGAACTCACCTCATCATCGGAGGTCATTTGGTAGCTGGAGAGAGAGCAATGTACGTATAAACGAGACTTAAGAGCCAGGACAAAATATAGAGATAAAGATACAGATAAAAAGGAAGAATATAAATTTTATCAGAGCCTCTAAAAACACTTATAACATGCATGTAAATCAAAATGCCATAAGAGTTTCATCTTACCTTGCCTGCTTTGCTTTCTTGCTCTCCTCTTTTTCCTTTTCACTCTTGGGAGGTCTTCCTCTCCCCCTCTTTTTCGTTGATTCAGTGGGAGTCACCCCTTGCTTTGACTTGTCTTTGGCGGCACTTCCGACTGACTTTGGTGTTTGCAACTTCCTCTCTGACACTGGGGTTTCGCTCATTGAGTTGTTTTCACTGCGAGGAGTCTTGGGCGAGTTCTGAGAGAGTTCAGATCCTGACAGTTTTCGTTTCTTCTGATTGGTGGGGCTTGAATTCTTCTGTGGGGTCTTGGAATCCAGGGGTGCAAAAGGCAGACGACCTAAGAATTAAGCAAGCATTAACGAATGTAAACCAAATGGTGGAAATCTAGTCAGCATAAGGTCATAACTTTCAGATGAAACATCAGTTTTGATGTGTACAAGTTCATCAAAGAACTTTTAAATCCAAAATAATGACACAAGCATATACTTCATACTCACTCTGCTTTAGTTTCTTCAAGGGTGGGCTTCCAAACCCCTTTCTTGCCCACCTCACCCACTGAAATGAAAGATGAGGATACTTAGAGTAAATACTTATTGGACTTAAATTAGTGGAAAAAAAAAAAATCAATACTGAATCTTAAAAGATTTTGGAACAAATGACAATGTGAGTACTAAAATTTCAAATATTTTAAAAACCTTTGGTAATAAAAAACAGGACCACCTCTGCGAACTT
>NC_051406.1:40549633-40549705 GCF_015228065.2 Penaeus monodon | reverse complement strand
CTTAGATATTCATCCTTCCATCATATACACAAATATAACGAAGAGCTGGAATCCCCAACATTCTTCCACAGT
>NC_051406.1:40549279-40549595 GCF_015228065.2 Penaeus monodon | reverse complement strand
GACAATTACATCCAGGATATTTTATTTTATCAAAGCAAAAGAATAGTAATGAACCATGGGGGGGGGGATGCTCATTTAACTCACAAAAAGCTAAAAAGCTAATGAGATTATACCCTAACTTCAATGACAAAAACACGATGAAACCTCTTAGATCCCCATTCTCAAAATTTCCCTTTCTCCAAAATTCATTCATCTTGGAGTTTTCAACCACTCTTTGAGACGAATATAGCTCAGTGATTAGAAATTTTGTATAAAAGATGAAGACCCTACATAGCCCTACCCATATACTTAAATTTCCTACAAACTTACCCAATCT
>NC_051406.1:40548132-40549257 GCF_015228065.2 Penaeus monodon | reverse complement strand
TATATATATATACAAATTGTGTTTACTGGCAGGTAAGTCACCAGTTTCAAAATCATTCAGATCCAATCTTTTTCAAAATTCTTAAAATTCTACTTGTCAGTAAAGTCCAACCTCCTGATGTGTCTTTAATAGAATGTACACTCAGCTAAAGCCCTATAATTACATTTTAGGGGGTTTGTGTTGAAAGACTTGGACAGGTACTAGTAAAATATTCCACTTTCAAAACATGAAAACAAATAATTTTCTAAATGAACACAAGGCAGATTTGTCCTTAAATGCAAAAGCCCTATACCAGAGGACTGAAATACCTTACAATAACATGGTCCAAAAATACTGTAAAATCTTGCATTTATTTCAAGATGACAGACAAACTGTAAATGAATCGGCAGGAGACATGTACGCGTTCATTACAAAATGAAAATTACTTTGAAAAATGTTCAAACGATATCCATACATCCACCTCAGACCTCATGCCAATTAGTGTAGCTGTCCTGCCTGGCAACAGCAAAAGCCAAAAGCCAAAATAAAGAAAGAAAATTTTTCTCACAAGAAACAGCCTGCAGACCTCTGCGACATTTCATCACCAAATATAATTATCCAAGCATTATGTTGTCAGAATACACAAAAGGGTTTAATTAGTCCTTTTCGAAACACAAATATAAAGCCCCAATAAACCCTTAAATGCGATTGTTAACCTATAGAGCATCATCCACCATAGATCATGGCAACAAAGTAGACTTGGACAGAACAAATCCTTTATAATTATGAGGAAAAAAAAGCCCCCATTCTGAAAAACCACAGGGGGGGGGGGGGTCTTTAAAACACCTTCGATGAATTCTAATCCATAACTACAAGGATGTGCATTAAATACTCCACCATTGCAAGGAGTTAGAATTCTAATACTTGTATGTAATAGATAGAAAAGAGGAGGAATTGATGGTCATTCGAGGGAATTTTACAAAATTCACTGAAATATTTCGATGACAAAGCAGCTTCATTGAATACTCAAAGAATCGAATCAAAACACTATTTTTTTTCATTCTCCAATAGTCTCTTATTTAATCATTATTCTCTGTAACGAATCTTGGAACATAATTACACACGAACACGATTTTTAAACAGACA
>NC_051406.1:40545784-40548090 GCF_015228065.2 Penaeus monodon | reverse complement strand
CAAATTTCTTATGCAAAATATCACTTGAATTTTCGTTATTTTGAGGAGATATTCGAGAAAATAAGTTTATCTTCTTCATAAAGTATATTTGAAGAAGAGGGGAAAAAAGGTCAATATCCTAAAAGGCAAGAGATTCGTTACTTTTTTTTTTTTTTTTCTTGTACGAGTCTTTTAATTTCGTTTCTTTATCTGTTTTGTTTTGTTTTGTTTTCCTTCCATCCTATATTTATTTACTTTTTTTTTTAATGAAACTGCTTGCTTTCTTTCCTCTTTTTTTTTTCCGTAACGTTATTTTCAAGACTTTTTTCCTTTTTTTTTTTTTTTTTTTTTGGTCGCTTCATAATCCGTTTTCCTGAAACTCAAAATCTCGATCAAGTCAGGTCAACAACAAAACGGACCAAAAAAACTGAATTATTGCGCAACCCGCCCTTTCTTTCTCCCTAAAACCCACGTGCGTTAATTGACTCACCTATTGTGCACTCCTCCTCCATGATTCCCGCGTCCCGTCCGTCCGAAAAGCACCAAGAAAAAGCGAGAAAAAGCGAGCTCTCTCCCCCGGCGGCCTTTCCCTCCTCAGCGCGATCGTCCACCTTCTTGTCTCTCTCAGCTGTTCGAGCGCGGTAACTTTTCGCGGGAACGCCTCTGATTGGCCAGGGCGATCGATTGTAAACATTTGATGGCCAATGAGAATCGAGTTAGCCGGAAAGGCGAGGACGGGAAATCTTCCGCCAGTCAGATTCGAGTTTGGATTCGGTATTCGGTTGTGATTCGATGGAATCCAGAGGGGTAAGATGGTAATGGGAGTTCTCGCGGGAACGCTTTTGATTGGCCAGCACGCCCGGTTGTAAACATTTGTCAACCAATGAAAATCGAAGAATTCGGGAAGGACAATGTGATCGAAATTGAGCCAATCAGATTTCATATTACTTAGAATACTGGGTTACAATTGGAGGAATCTTCGAAAGTAAGAGGATCGTCTGAGTTTTATCTGGTTCCAAGCAAGACACAGCTGACTGGCCCCACCGATTTTAGGGGAACTTTTGTGAAAAAATTGAGGCCCTTGAGTTCATTTCTCCCCGCTGAGGCCCCCGAGAACTCAGCCAAAGCCAAGAATGGAAGACGAGGAGGCAGAGTTGTCCCTTCTGGCGGATCTGGTGCATATCGAGATCGGACGACGGGAAAAACGACCTCATTGTAACAGATGCTGGTGTGTGACTTCAACTGCAGTCTGCAACACTACCCTAAACTTTGTGCGAACGACAAAGAACTGGCCATGAAGCTGGTGTTTTTAGACCTTTAAAGATGACAGGAAGGCAGAGTAATAAAATTAAAGGTGAATTGGATAGTCACGACCAATAGGCCTAAGCCTAGACATTGCAAAAGGTCATATAAAATTTGCGTCCTGGCAATCATTGCAGGGCTAATTTTTTTTTACCCAATTTTTCCATATTTTCAGAAAATTTCCATTGCAAGAGAAATTACAAGCTGATTTCATAGTCTTAGGCCTATATCAAACATATAATGTGCATGATATATTTACCTATATGTAGAATTCTCAAGTTTCTTAATGGCCTAATCATCATTTCATTTCTGTAATGTGTACCTTTCAGTATGTTTTGGGAATCCTTATACTGTAATTCTAAATTATTTGAGTCGCCGTCTCCAAATATTGATTGTATTAATACCTTAAACCCCTTTGTAAAAACCACAGGCTGTGCATCCCTTGATGATGGTTTGAGTATTCAATTGGGTATTTATTATTTCTATAATTCAAATTATTTTCTCATTATTCATTGGTCTCTTCCCTTAATAAGTGTAGTTTTGCAGGAGAAAAAGTCATTGTATATAAGAATTTTAATTATTTTTGAGTGAAACATAAAAAAAATTTTGATTTAGACGTCAGTTCTTTTTAAAACTTTTTACTTCATTAGGTCCCATTTGCAATGAATTGATATTCATATTAATAATCAGTTGTCTGATGTTATAATGTCATTGAAATAGAAACCTGTACTTTTATTATTTTTCAAAAAAAAATATAACAGCAAGAGTAGTAAATTTAAAACCCTAAAGTGACAGTATAAAAAAAAACCTTTTTTTCGTCGACCTGTGGCTGTGTGCTGGTGCCAGAGTCTTGACAAGCAGATTGTGGAGACATCATGCCGAGTTGTGATACTCCAGCACCCACACGAGGAAAAGCGATGCCTTCGCACTGCCCCAATGCTGCAGGCAGCTCTTCCCCAAAGGGCCATAGAATCAGGAAGAGGTTTTCATTGACAAGGTATATTGCTCTGCAAACTTTTTAATAT
>NC_051406.1:40545664-40545762 GCF_015228065.2 Penaeus monodon | reverse complement strand
GAGTCTCTTTGTATATGTGAGAGTGAGTGTTAATGTAAGTAGTACTTCACATTATTCTAAAGTTTGTATTATTTAAAACTTTTTTTCCTGACTTGGGG
>NC_051406.1:40544399-40545612 GCF_015228065.2 Penaeus monodon | reverse complement strand
TTTTTTTTTCTCTATCCCCAAGGTATCCACCAGCTGGCAAATTTTTTGACAATGAAATTCAAAATTTTTTTGTATCCAGGAGAAGAAGCTATGAGCCTCGAAGAGCTCCCTCCTGTTGGGAAGAACCAGCCTCCGTACAACATAATTATCATCGATGGGACGTGGCAGCAGGCTAAGTCAATGTTCCATAATTGCCACCAGCTGCATTCACTGAAGCAGGTAAGATAAAAGTTCCGATTTTAAGGAAATTGGAGGTATGATAGTTCGGGGACAGATATTAGGTTTAATTTCTAGTAAGGTTTATTGGATTTCAATTTTTACCTTTACCTTTTTCATGTTATTTATTCAAAAAGGGGACCCCCCCTCAACTTTTAAAATCTAGTCTATTGTTGTGCCCTTATCAACCCAGAACCTTATATTTACCAATATGTTAGATTGGTAGTACAAGTTTCCATAGGCTTTCAGTCAGATGTAATATAATGTGAGATCTAATAATTTCATCTATCTTCCTGTTTCTTATTCATAAACATCTTTTGGGTATCTTTGGTATATTTGGGTGGTATTAAGTGCCTTTTTTTGAAAATTTTGTTTTGTGTATATGGGATTTTACATGTAGGTGTATTTGTGTTTGTATATTCACATTTGTTGTTTTTAGGAGTGTGTCCTCAGTGGAATGCTGCAGAGGTGTTTTTCTTTTTGGTTTAAAATGTTTAATTTCAGATATGTAGGGGCATTCTGCTTAATCTTTTTAGCAAAGATGCAGACAGATATATTTCAAAAGTTGAAAAGAACTCTCTGTGGTATTTCCCACTTCCTCTGCCATTTATATGCATTGAGTTATCAATATCTAGTCGCTTAAATTTTTTATGCCATGCTTTTACTTGTCGCATGTTTCATTGACCGAATCAATTAAATGAGTAATAAAAAATTTTAACCAAAGTAGGGTTTGGGGATAGTCTATATTATTTTTCAAATAAAATTTTTTCCCAAAAATTTATGGTTTATGTTACAAAAACTAGTGTAAAAATATTGGATCTTAGTATTTAAATTCTTTCCCTTTAAAGATCTTCAATCTTTTTTTTTGTTTTTTCTAGTTCATTAGCTCTTTGTCTTTTCAAACATTACTGTTGGTCCTTTGTGTTTCCAAGTCCAATTAGGCATTGGATACTATCTCCATAAACTGGAATACCAGGTTGATAGTGGTCATTGGAGA
>NC_051406.1:40543809-40544362 GCF_015228065.2 Penaeus monodon | reverse complement strand
AGTATAATAGGAGTATCAATATATTCCTTATGAGCAGTATTTTTGCTACCTTATTAACAAAAGTTTGATTTAGGGGGGGGGATATGGGGGGGGGGGATCGGCATTCTATTCATTCATTATAATGATAATTTAGAGGATCATGTTGAAGATCGGGACAGAATCTTTATTTCTAGTGATGGAATCCTTACTTTCATTCCTATTTTGATGTTCTTATTTGATTTTTTAATTTCCTTTCCTTCCCCATATTTATAGGTAAGACTGACTGGGAAGTACACCAGCGAGTATGTGATCCGCACGCAGCCCACTGAGGATGCTCTCTCAACGGTTGAGACAGCTGCCATTGCCCTGGCCACGCTTGAGCAAAACTGGTCAATTTATGACGTTTTGGTTCAACCACTACAACTTCTTTGCCAGTACCAGGTATTAATGCTTGTGTAATTTCTTTAGTATGTGGGTCTTTTATGTGTGTACCATGACTGCTGGTGTTGGATGGAAAGAATATGATACTGATTATTTTTAATGACTGAGTGAAAAGTAAGATGTAAAGTTCATT
>NC_051406.1:40543306-40543690 GCF_015228065.2 Penaeus monodon | reverse complement strand
ATTTCGTGGATTGAGACAAGTGGGGGGTGATATATTTTTTAGATCTAAAATTTAAAAATTTTCAATTCAGAAATAAATGTAATTTATCCACTCAAAAGAGTACATTTCAGTATAGTATTGAAGATAATTGTATATCAAGCAAGAGGGAAGGGATTCAAATGTAAAGTGTTTCTAAAATGAGTATCATGAAAAATATTGAAATATGTTAATCATCATCATCAAATGACAGAAAGTTCTCATCATCAGAGTTAGCTACTTGTTCAGACCAAATACTTATTTCATAAGCTACCTTCCCTGTACCCCTCTTTTAATTGGGTATGCAACAGAATCATTAGGGTATCTTGAATAGACATTTTTGCTGCTTTGCCATGGTGATAGTAGGCA
>NC_051406.1:40542147-40542838 GCF_015228065.2 Penaeus monodon | reverse complement strand
GGGCAACTAAAAGAGAACAGGATAAAATTGGGGGTGCCTCCCAAATAAAATACTGAATCGGGATTCAAAAGACTTGGGGGAAAAATCAAAAAAAAAGCCTTACCAAAAACATTCTTTTCTTTTCTTTTTTAAGTTTCAAAATTAGGAAAAAGCTTAACAAATATTCAATTTCAGAAACAAAGCGGAAGGGTGCCAAAAGAAGGACTTTTTGTATCGGGAATCTAAGGCCCTTTTTAAAAACCCAAAAATGGGAAGTTTTTTTTGAGAAACAGTGATCTTTTTGTCTGAAAATTTTAGGATATTTTTTGGGGAAGGAAAAGGGGAAATTTTATGAAAAAGAGAATTTTTTTAAATTTTTAAAATTTTTCCCTTTAAAAGATAGTCTCCAAAAAAGCAAAGAAATGGAAAGGAAAAGCCCCTTTTTGTCAAAATTTTACGAAAAGGATTGAAATTTTTTCCAGTTAAAATAAAAAACATAAAAAAAAGAATTTTTTGATGATGAAAAATCCCATGTACATGTTGTTGATTAGGGAAATTCTAAAGGAAAATTTTTTTAAGAAAGAAATTAAAAATGTTTTCTGAGCAGTTATTTTCAGTTTTTAAAGTTTTTTCTCGGTTAAAACTTTTTAAAATTTTAGGGAAAAAAAAATAAGGAACTTAGGAAAATTAGTTTCCCCCGTCGCATATCGAA
>NC_051406.1:40541532-40542122 GCF_015228065.2 Penaeus monodon | reverse complement strand
GAAAAAATTTCCGTTAACTTTTTTTTAAATAGCCCCAAAAAATCTAAACCCGAAAATCTTTAAGAGCTTAAGGGGTTTTTTTGTAATTTTAAATGGAAAATTTCAATTAATTTTTTTTTTTTTTAAAAAGATTAAAATTCATTGTTTGAAACATTTTATTTATGCTTTTTTTTTTTTATATTAAATTTTTTTTCTTTGTTAAACAATTTGGAAGAATTTTAAAATGTTTTTTTTTTTAAAAAAAACCTTTTTTTTAATTCTTGGGACAAAAAAAGGGAAAAATATAACCTTAGTTTTTGTTTGCTTTCTTTTTTGGAAATTTCAGCTTTTTAACGTTTTATTTCTTTGCCCAAAAAATTTACGACCTCTTGTTAGGGGAATTTGTAAATTTTTTATGAAACAATTTTAAAGGGAAAATTTTTTCATTTTTTTATTTTGTTTTTTTTTAAATTTTTTAAATGGGATTTTTTTTCTTTTTTGTTTTTTAAAAATTAAATTATTTTGGTTTCTTTATGTTATATGAAATTAATGTTACTCATTTTGAAAATATGTCTGCTATCACTAGCAAGGGTAGATGTAACCAATGATAA
>NC_051406.1:40540507-40541326 GCF_015228065.2 Penaeus monodon | reverse complement strand
AAGAAGAGATGCCACATCACTGGAATGTTTCGTTTCTTAGTCATTTGATATGCTGTTGTGTCTTTATTGATCAGTATAGGTTTGGACACAGATTGAATGATTTAATCATTTGTATAAAATGTGATAATACCTGGACTTTGCAACTTATGAAAACTTCTCTTCAATACCTCCTCTTCATAAAATCTGTGAGATAAAAGGAGAAGAGTATGAATCAAACATTTTTCCAAGAAAAGGTAGTTTGAAAAAATACATTACTGTAATACTGTCCAGTAAATGCTGCTTTTCAATACCAAAATACCGTGTCTGATTTTTACACCCCTTCACTGTGCTGACGCTTTGGCAATTCTTGTGCTTTCCCACAAAGAATAACATGAGTAGATAACATGTAATGATAATGTAGCTGGATGATGAAGAATCATGTAAAGGATAACTCATCGCTGTTTCTGCATTTGACAGGTCGGAATAGTATGCATGATAGATGTGGAATGAGTTCTTTTTTTACTATTGAAGGCAAATAAGTGGTCATAACTGATACTAAAGTTTTGAAAAATACAAAAGCAAGAAGGAATATCGGTAATTACACACTACTTTTGCCTGTTCATATATTTGCTTGAAGGTTTATCAAATACATCATAATATAAAAGAACTTATGAGAGAATGCCAGTTTATAAATAATTAGAAAAGCATATATAGTTTTGTAATAACCAGAAATAACCAATGTAATTAATATAGTTTATAAAAGGCATTATAATTTACTGGCATTTAACAATACATTTGCATTAAATATTGAGTAGAGATATGTTCTTACATATACACACA
>NC_051406.1:40534079-40534364 GCF_015228065.2 Penaeus monodon | reverse complement strand
CATATACACATAGTTTTGATTTTGTTTGATAACGTTTTTGTATGTACTGTAAAGTATTGAGGAGTTTGAGAGGTGATATCATGAAAAAGTTTTTGTCCCATTAAATCCCAATATCACTTTCTTTCAATCCTACAGTATGTTCCAGTGCAGAAATTATTAGTTTGAGATTTTACCTTGTATATTTTCTTGTACTTGGGGAAACACACTTTTGTACATCATGTTTTTATAAGTATTATCTAAAATTTGTCGAAGCATTCAGGATCTAAGCATCCATATTTGTACAAG
>NC_051406.1:40533965-40534052 GCF_015228065.2 Penaeus monodon | reverse complement strand
CTCATATGTACAACTTTACATGTATTATCTAATATACTGCATTTCACCAGCCACCATATTTCCATGTTCAAACATAGTAATGAGAGG
>NC_051406.1:40533735-40533848 GCF_015228065.2 Penaeus monodon | reverse complement strand
TTTATTTGTGTTGCTTTATCACTAGTATCAATCTTTACAGCTTCCTCCTTTGAATTACTTTTAGCCATTGTCCAGTCATTGGTTTATCAATGCCTCAAACGGAGATATTTTGG
>NC_051406.1:40533500-40533680 GCF_015228065.2 Penaeus monodon | reverse complement strand
AGGCAGCTGTTAGAGCTTCCTCTGTTCCATCTGACTTTTGTTATCATAGAATGTGATGTTTATTGCTTTGAAGTCTTCAAGTGGCTACTTAACTTTTGTGAATACCCAAAGAAAGGATGAGTTTGTCCACATATTTTTCTTTGTACATATGGTTGTGTCATCTTTTGACCAAATGTTTCC
>NC_051406.1:40533035-40533170 GCF_015228065.2 Penaeus monodon | reverse complement strand
TAAATAGTTCCTCTATGAAATGGAACAAACTATAAATTTGTTCAGTAACGTCGTTTTATGCACGAGAATAATTCCCATTAAGATATGTGTGATGATAAATATAAGAATATCTGTGTTAGGCTTGGGACTTGGGGG
>NC_051406.1:40532809-40532989 GCF_015228065.2 Penaeus monodon | reverse complement strand
TTTCCATAGCTCACCTCACCCCCCTACCCCCACCCAATACAAAAACCTTTGCACATCCTGTAGAAAAGGGTATTTATATTTTCCAAAGAGTAATCACTTAATTATTGTACAAATGTACATAGTTTGGATACTGGCGATAGTATCTTACTCTTTTGTTAGACGTTTGTGGATGAGTATGTA
>NC_051406.1:40532429-40532572 GCF_015228065.2 Penaeus monodon | reverse complement strand
CGTTACCTAGTACCCTTGGGGTACTACTAATTATCACTTTTAATACTTCCTTGAGTAATATGATTGAGAAAAAGTTGATAGTATACCAAAACATTGCCTATAGCCAATGGATAACAGATGTATTATTCCACTCACTCGTGCTG
>NC_051406.1:40532314-40532403 GCF_015228065.2 Penaeus monodon | reverse complement strand
CAAAAGAATATACACACAAGAAATAACTTCATAGTTTTTAAAGAGATTACTTGCATAGATAGATGGATTCTCATCTCCATATGAAGTAA
>NC_051406.1:40531679-40531915 GCF_015228065.2 Penaeus monodon | reverse complement strand
CTTTTTTAAGAATTAACGTGTTGCTCTGGATTTCTTTTGCCACCTTTACTTGTCCTAGGATCCCTATTCATAACAAAACTCCCAAATCTTGTAATCCTATTTTGTGCTTCTTTACACTGCACACACGCACACACTCCATGCATAATTCGGTACTTTCGGCCATTCGATGTTTAAAACCTGCTATTGCACAAGTGTTACATAAGTTATCATCAGAGCACACCTGTAGGTACCGAGGA
>NC_051406.1:40531412-40531662 GCF_015228065.2 Penaeus monodon | reverse complement strand
AATGCAGCTGCACTCAAAAGCCACCCTCTTTACCCACCTTTGACTCTAACACTCAAAGCACACACCCCCCCCCCTATCCCACCGCGCACTCAAAACTACGCCCACTCTCACGGATTGAACCCCGTCCGCGCGCCCATCCACCGCACATTCAAAAGGTTGTGGTCATTCGGGTAACAAGGGTAAATCGCCGCTCTGCTGAGAACGCTTTTCTTGAACCCTTTTCCTAGCTGGCGGAATACTTGGTGAGTCT
>NC_051406.1:40529261-40530059 GCF_015228065.2 Penaeus monodon | reverse complement strand
AAAAGTGTAATTCACAAGGACGTATTTAAGTGTCTTTACAGAAAACACATCTAATTAAATATACGTAATGAACCTTTTTTGTGTGTTGTCCAACCAAGTTTAGTATTATTTCAAACCCAAGCACTTTAGGCTGATTCATTAACTCACTGACCCCGGACTTTCCGCCCTTTTGCCCTTGAGGGAAAGGTATGAATGAAAACGATAGTTCCACGTAGTTAGGTTAGGTAATAAAAAAGTACATTTTCAGAATAACTTCCCATTGTAAATTAGTTTTGCTTGGTATTTTTGTGCATAGAATGGTAAGCTCGACCGCAGGCATTACCCCTGATAACTTGCGCTTGCATGTAGAAGCGTGCTTGTGAAATTATATATACAATTGGAAGTGTTAAGTTTGTTTTTGTGGAAAACCTTGATGGTCACCAATGCTGTAGTATATTAGTTGTGCTGTCATGGAATTTCATTCATGGCATGATAAAACCATCAGTTGTCAGTGATGCGTAGAGATATGAATAAAAACATATGTTTATGTTATGAACAAAAACTTTTACATCAACATAGGCTTCTTATCATCTGAAAAAATATGATTTACGTATTGATATCAGGCCTACTTAATAACCAAAATTCCGGTATGATTATTAAACTGGTGTAATTAATCAAGTTGAATTAAACACATGTGGCCAATCATCTAATTCTCCAGACTAATCTATTATTATATTAACAGTTATTGAACCAAACATTAACATCACTGAAAACCGAAAACCAAAATTCGTAGAACTAAACGTGTCTCCACACAGATTA
>NC_051406.1:40527985-40528125 GCF_015228065.2 Penaeus monodon | reverse complement strand
AGATTTCTTGCATAGAGAGATAGATACTCATCTCCATACGAAATAACGTTATCATCACACTCACGCTGCACAAGATTCAGCACTGTACCTTATTAATCACTTCCGTTGTTCAATTTTCCTTTTATGCATCCGAGCACGAT
>NC_051406.1:40527770-40527837 GCF_015228065.2 Penaeus monodon | reverse complement strand
TCCCCAAGATTCTATTTGTCCCACTTGCTCCCTCCCCCCTTCAGGGTCATACCCCCACGAGTCTTGC
>NC_051406.1:40527596-40527703 GCF_015228065.2 Penaeus monodon | reverse complement strand
AGGGATGACACCCCTGATACAGCCACAGGAAAACCTGTACAGTCTTATGTTGTGGTCTCATGAATAGCTTTAAAATACTACTGAAATCTGTCCGATGATACTGTAAT
>NC_051406.1:40526455-40527417 GCF_015228065.2 Penaeus monodon | reverse complement strand
GGGGGGGGGAGTGGCCTTGGATGTGTGGGGGGGTTTGTCTTTTAAAGTTACAATGAATTTATTATGATGAAATCTACCAGAGACGGATTATTTAACATCTTTCAAGTATCCATACAGTATAAAGTTCAGAGTAAAAATAATATATTTACTAACGTTTTATATACATATATATTTTACAAATAGCAAAACTCTACCTATCTTAGCTCATGATAATTATTATTCAGGAAAATACTCAACGGAATTAATAAAGGAATACATAGCAACATGTTAGATGGGTATTCAAGCAAATTTTGTTTACATAAGTAACTAAGACAAACTAATCTTATATGCAGGTTACGTAGTCTTGTTTCGCGTGACACAACCGTTACGTAAGTAATTTTGGTATTTCTACGAGAATAAATCAATTAGATTATATAGAATGATAATACAACTTATGTTAGAAATGTACTTTTAATAAAATATACACACAGAATCGGTATTTTAGTTAATATTTTCAACGCCTTGTGACCCGTATCAAGAAGGCGAGCCACAACACGGTGCCGAGTTTGCTGACTGCCTTGGATAGAACTTGATGCTCTAAGTATAAATTACAGAATTTACTTAGAAGGTGAGATATTTTAAAGGTCAGACATGTGTTTGTGGTACTTGAGTTATCTATACAATTTATCGTCTAATGTATTAAAATTCTGTTTATGTTTACTTTCCTAGATGGGCTCGCAGATGTTTCATCTCGAGGAATACGTATAAAAGATTATATATGTACTTTTCTCTTCGTCTTCTTTCTTCTTTTATAGGGTCTTAATGGTGGGGTAGTTTCTTCTGTCCATAAAAATATTAGAAACGATGCTAGGATTTTTTGTTTAGTAATCACTACAATTCATTCATGAAATCAAAAGGATTTGGGTGAACCGCAGCATCACTTTATTGCATCATTAAAGGTTGCTGTTTACCTTAGTGCTAAG
>NC_051406.1:40523915-40526196 GCF_015228065.2 Penaeus monodon | reverse complement strand
TACAAGGGGCTTATCCCCTCCCTCCTGTATAGGGCATAGATAGAAGGTAGGAAAGTTTAGGTTTGTATTTTGTACTAATTGGAATCATTAACAATAAATATGAAACAAAAATTATATAGAAAAGAAGGCTCTTATGTTGCCTGGTACATCAACTTTCATTTCCTTACCAATATATAGGTCTTATTGTTGTTACATGTTAGATGTTTTCATACTCAACAGAATGTAGCTTAGAAAATTTATGCTATTATACTTACTGTAATAGAAGTTTTCCCAATTGATGATGATGTTTGATACTACTTAACTAGTGTAACTTTTTTCAGGGAAATTGGAAGAACAGGCAAGATGAAAATTAACATGAAATTACTGCCTATGAAGGCACATTACTTCTTAATGTTTGCAGGTAAGTACTGTAGCCTGTTTTTTTTTTTCAATATTTGTTTTAAGAAAATAAGGTATTATGTTGAGATTGTATTGGTTCGTGGTAGGGATGGATTTCTTTGTTTTTTTATTATCTAAATAGGCTGTATGAAAGTTTCAGCATGTTATGTTACTCATTTTAAGTTTTATTATCTATTGTGATTGTGTTATAGATCAGATTTTATATGGTCTTTTAATTGTATTGTTTAACTTATTTGATATGAGCTATATCAGGCAATAATGTGCACTTTAACTTCTTCACAAATTGGTACAAAATAAGACCTTTCTTTATATTCTTTTAACCTGTAATTGTTTTATTTTAGTTTTAGCTATACACCATTCTGCATGGTCACTTTGTTACCCAGTGAGTTTTCTACTTTTCTTTGAAAAGTATTGTACTGTAGTGGTTTAATAGGCTCTTGTAACATTCATGTAATCTTCGGTAATATTTGCTACTGATCCATATAAAAGAAAGATCCAGAAATATACTTTTTACTACAATAATGGTTCCTGAATTTAGCATTTACTGTATCCTGATAGTAAGTGACTGAGATTCCTATGCCAGTGTTGGTGAATTGTGCCTGCATTTTTGCAACTAGGGCATGCATTTGCTTTGTTTTATTGCACTAATGAAAATTGCTCACTTGAGTTTTTCAGTAATCATCAGCTGCAAGTGTGATTATTTGTTAAGGTATTGGAGATATGTCATATTGCATGATTTCGGATTATGAATATGTTTGTGAAATGAACTAATATGCTCTTGCTAAAGGAAGTTAGACAGCTCTTTGAGAAAAGACTCATCCCATCTGAGTGACAACCCCGTAACATTTTTCATTATCCTAGGCACTGCACCTGTGCTTCCATTCCTGCCAGTATATGCACGACAACAGGGTATCTCCCCTGCTGGCATTGGCCTCATCTACACCATCCTACCCTTTGTCGGACTCTTCGCAAAGGCTGCATCAGGTGCGCTTGCTGATTTACTTCGCATTCACCGAGGAGTTTTTTTGTCTGCTATTGCTGTGTGTACCCTTGGTTTCTTCAGGTATGTGTTGACATGGTTATTATGGAGTTGCTTTGATGTACCTTGGATGGATAATGACCACTTCACATTATGTACTGAACACAGAAAAGCTCTCTTTTTACAGTTACTCATAATCCACATTACACAAGCTCATCATCACTTTGGTTTTGAGATCTTGATTAGGTTGTTATTTGATATCACTCCATCTTGATAGGCCTTTATAATGATGCATAACTTATTATAATATCTTTTATCAGAATGATGGTTTTTGCTAATAATGCTAGTAGTTATTACAGTATCTAGAATGTGTAACCTAGTTATTTTCTATGTAAGGTTTGATAAAGCAGCTTACTTATCTTATATATCTGTAACTGGTTCACACTTATCCTATTAACTTTATTAACAGTGGAAATGCAACATAAAATTTGACTTCAGAGACAAAAATACTATAAAGAGAGAAACTAAAATTCAGAGTTCATATCAGTGATTTGCTCACAGTGAAAAAACAGCTGATTGATTGAATAGACAAAAGCTTACTTTTTTTCTTGTGTGTGTATATAATTTGGTAATTTGCTCATATTCAGTAGCATTTGCCTGTGAATTTCAATTAATTGTTACTTACCAATGTAGTGAGTACCTTAAGTAGTGACAGTTTATTTTCAGTGACTGGTTCTCAGAAGAACTTTGCTAAAGAAATGCTGAAGTTTGGCATTTGTGATTAATACAGTATGTGCATGATATCCTTTAGGCATTTGTAAAGCCTTTGTGCTTATAACCTGTCTATAATGAGAGGATGGCAGTGGAATGATTTATTATCTTTCCTTAGATATATAGTATGTG
>NC_051406.1:40522171-40522449 GCF_015228065.2 Penaeus monodon | reverse complement strand
TGCACCGAATGATTATAAATCTTCCATTTTGTTACATGTATTTCAAATGACCCAACTTTATCTGAACAGTGTCTACTTCACGCCACCTATACCTCAGACTCCGAATAAGCTTCCTGCCAAAGTGACTCTGGATTGCAGCTCGCCTTCGACTTACATCAAGTTTTGCTCTTCCAAGGAAAAATGTAGACAGAATGATTTCATTAATGGCATTAAGGATAATTATACAGCAACATGTAAGGTAAGTAGATTATGAGATATGTGTCAGTTTATATGTGTTG
>NC_051406.1:40521936-40522139 GCF_015228065.2 Penaeus monodon | reverse complement strand
TTTTGATTGTTTGTGTATGTGAGATTGATATATTTGATAAATAATTGAGTAGAAAAAGCTTGATAACATTATCATGATTCTTATGACATAATATTATTAATTAGCATGATCGAAATTTCATAGTAGCTACTTGTATCATTAAATTATTTCTTGCATCTGTCTCTGCTGAGCTTGAAAATGTTAGCAATATATTCCAAATGCCA
>NC_051406.1:40521494-40521690 GCF_015228065.2 Penaeus monodon | reverse complement strand
TTTATAGGTGGACTGCACAGGAGATGATACAGAAACGATCAAGTCAGTGTGTGCTGCGTGGAATTTATCTTCTTGTGAGGACTCCAAATTAAACTTCACGGCCACAACTAACCTGTTCTATAATGAGCAAGTCCATCCGTGCACCTTCTTTCCTATATCCAATATTACGGCGAACGGCACGGAGGTAACTGTGGTG
>NC_051406.1:40520960-40521392 GCF_015228065.2 Penaeus monodon | reverse complement strand
GGACTAAGATGTGATTTTTGGAATGAGAATAATTTGTTTGCTAGTGTTTGAATTTATCATAAATGTTGTACTGTAAATATATATATATATTTTTTTTTTTCAGTAATGTATGTTTATATATGTTGGCAGCAAAAACAATATTTATTAAATGCCTAGTTGTGACAGGTGGCTAAGAAAATGATTTATATATATATAAGCATTAGTAGTTCTCATTAACGTATATCAAGGTATGATTCATAATCTGTATTATTGGAGGATAGTACATAAAATAACATGATACCAAAGGATATTTATTCAAAGTCATTAGCCTTTACACTAGGATAATGATCTATAGATGTAAATAAAGTGTATTACTTGATTGAGCATCCTGTGGTATGACATTTATTTCATGTTTTATGCACCAATATTTCTTTCTTTTGATTCCTTAAGCAA
>NC_051406.1:40520232-40520725 GCF_015228065.2 Penaeus monodon | reverse complement strand
CCCCCCCCCCCCCCCCAAAAAAAAAAAAAACCCTTTTTTCCCCCCCCGTATTTTATTTTCTTTTTTTTTGAATGGGACTTCGAAGGGGGATATACAAAAAAAACGATCCAAATTTTTTAAAAAATTTGTTTTCATGGAAATTTTTCTTGGGGATTAAATTAAATTTTACGGAACACCTGTTTTACATTTATTTCATTTTTTTTGCCCTTTTTCCCTTTTTTATTCCAAGCAACTTCTTTTTCCCTCTTTTTTTTTTTTTTTTTCCCCCTTCCCCTTTTTTTCCCCCTTTTTTCCCCTTTTTTTTTTTTTTTCCCCCCTTTTTTTTTTTCCCTTTTTTTCCTTTTCCTCTTTTTTTTTCTTTTTCCCCTCTTCTTTTTTTTTCTTCTTTTTTTCTTCTTTCCTTTTTCTTTCCTTTTTCCCTTTTTTCCCCTTTTTTTTTTCCCCCCTTTTTTTTCCCCCTTTTCTTTTTCTTTTTTTTCTTTGTTTCTTTTGT
>NC_051406.1:40518929-40519323 GCF_015228065.2 Penaeus monodon | reverse complement strand
ATATGTTTGTTTCCACACAAAGTCTTGCATTATGTAACAATATCCTTACCCTTTCTTTTCTTCTCGTCCTTTCACTTTAACATTTGGGGCTACCCCACATGTCCGTTTTAACCCTTGAATCACGCTAGTCTGCAATGACGGCAGATTCATGTCGTTTATGGAAGCACCTTTGACAGTTCCTCCTACTAGCTATCAAGAGCTGTTGTCATACCACCAGTTCTGGGTCTACCTCCTATGCGTCATCATTGCTTGGAGCGGCTTGGGGATCTCTGTGGTCATGTCTGATACTGTTTGCTTCCAACTTTTGGGTGAGTTGATGATCTGTCTTGTGTTTGTTGCCCATAGGCTTTTATGGTAGGGTATGAAATAAAAAAGAATAATGAAAATATATGTA
>NC_051406.1:40518219-40518298 GCF_015228065.2 Penaeus monodon | reverse complement strand
CGTATGTGCATATATATTCACATTTATATGAGTGTTTTTAGATTGTTTACTTTAAAGTTTAAGGATATGGATGAGACAT
>NC_051406.1:40517790-40518130 GCF_015228065.2 Penaeus monodon | reverse complement strand
GCTGATGTGTAAAGGGGTGTCATGTGATTTTCTTTCCCAAAAATCTAGGTATAAATTGCCATGTTTATAGAAAAGGGGGGCCAATAGAAATAAAAGTTAATCTAAATCTATATAGTCAGATATTCTTCTATTGTTAAAAGACACAGCATGAAATAGATGTACCATGAATGATGATAAGAGTTCAGTGTGTGAGGTATTCTCAATTACACAGGTGAGAAAGCCAACAAGTATGGAGAACAGCGCCTGTTTGGATCCCTGGGCTGGGGTACCTTGGTTGTCATCACAGGCCTGCTGATCGACCATGCCTCCCAGGGTCAAGTGCAGAAAGACTACACCTCTG
>NC_051406.1:40517647-40517746 GCF_015228065.2 Penaeus monodon | reverse complement strand
GCGACTCGTCTCCAGGTAAGTTTTCCTTGCTTTGTGTTCCTTCCATTTTTTTATTGGTTAGGTTGCTAGTTTAAAAAAGATTGATGTCAGTTTATATGT
>NC_051406.1:40516535-40517532 GCF_015228065.2 Penaeus monodon | reverse complement strand
GATATCGCATAATTTGTATTTATACATTATATTTTTGAGATGACTATTTCCTTTTCCTTTTTATAGATACATGGATAAAAAGAAAGATTTATACTGTTCATGATAATGATAAAGAAATTTTTTCAACAGTGATTTGATTTTATCATATTTTAAAAATAATTTTCATGTCTGGCAAGTTGATAAAGAAGATTGTACTTCCAAATGTATAATTGTCCAAAAGAGACATGTAACAAGAAATGCTTTGTTTTATCCAGATTGAGGGGAATGAGAAGAAAAGCTGGACAGCAGGTGCAATGGCTCGTCTTATTTGTGAGCCTCAGATCGTTCTCTTTGTTGTCTGCTGTGTTGTAGTTGGAATATCGACTGGAATTCTGTGGACTTTCCTGGTGTGTATTTTACAAAGAGATTGATATCATTTTTGTGTTATAAACAGAGAAGGACATTTATTAGTAGATATAGATTTTTCTTTTAATTCTCTAGAGTAGGAAAGACAAACAAGTTAATTACTTCAAATGTAGATAAATATCATAACAATTATTTCCTTCAGCTGATGTTGGTTGAGGACGTTGCCTTTGAGTGGGACTGTCACTTCCAAGCCATGAAGCTGCTTCAAGGACTCATCATGGGCGTCCAGTGCTTCGGCGGAGAGTTGCCCTTCTTCTTCATATCCGGCTGGTTCATCAAGAAGCTGGGTCACGTCCATGCCATGTCCTTGGTGATTGGGATGTTTGGTATTCGATACATCCTGTACTACACCATTGTCAATCCGTGGGTTTTCCTGCCCATTGAACTGCTTAATGGTTTCACCTTTGGAATTTTCTATGCAACCATGACTTCTTATGCGAGTCAGGTTGCTCCCAGTGGCACAGAAGCAACAATGCAGGGTATTGTGGGAGCTTCGTTTGAAGGCATTGGTAAGACTCAGATTATAGAAGAAAAATTGTTTTGTTGCTTTTTTTCAGGAGAATTTTCCCCTGACTTTTGTATGGAGTTAGTT
>NC_051406.1:40514787-40516405 GCF_015228065.2 Penaeus monodon | reverse complement strand
CGTTTTTATTCAGCATATACAGTATTCACATTTGTGACTGTCATCTTTATCTTCTCTATGATGCATACTTTACAAATTTGATAAGTTTTATTTGGTTATTTTATTGTTACACTTGAGATCCATATAGATATATCTTTTTGTATTTGCAGGCATTGCAGTTGGTGGCTTTGTGGGAGGGTCACTTTTCTTTACTGTTGGTGGCTCAAGAACCTTCCTCTATACAGGAATATTCAACTTGCTCTTTGCTGTTCTCCACATTATCCTGCAGATCCTTCTGAAGAGGCTAAGACCACAGTCATCATCGGCTGGTAAGAAAACTAAATTTCCCCATTTCAAGGAGTAAACTGTTGTTTTGTTTCTCATTATTTTAATTGGATTCAAATTACATGAAAACAGTTTACACAAGTGTTTTGTAAATTTATTTCTAGGGATATAGAACTGATAATTTTTTCTTCTCAGAATTATTTGGGAATGAAAGACCAAAGTCAGAGCCATTATCCACTGTTACCCTTTTATCAACAGGAGGTAGTCCAACTCCAGTGGGTTATATGGTCCCCAGTGAGAGCATGAAACCTGTAGCTGCCACAGATGGAGAGGCTGAAGAAGATTAAGTTATGAGATCCCTTTATCAAAGTCTCATGTTATGTTGGGAGTTAACCAGTGAGTGTGACTGAGGAAACTATTTTCTGGAAGCAAACACAAATACATGTTTCCTGTAATTAACTCAGGAGGATAACAGCCTTGGAAGGACTAAAGTTACCAGTAACATGGAGTTGAAGATCCTGCTTGTCCCGTCCGCTTTTCAAGGGCACAATGATCAAGGTCACTTTAGTGAGTACTTCCTTAAATGATAAATATGCATAAAATGCTAAATATATTTTTGTCAATGAGAAAAAGAGCCTTAAACATTAAGAAGTATGGCAGGAGATTTATTGTTTCCCTCTCTGGAAAATCAGCAACATTGATATAGGCTGTTGAGCTTGTGGTGCTTCTGCTAGATCTACTGTTAGTATTAGCATGTACAAAAATATATAGAACAAATGTTTTCCATGCTTCAGAGATTCCATTGAGACCCAAACTGAAGCACATTTTAATGATGTTATTTATATGATCTTTATTATTTTGAGAGGATTTCTTTCATTTAATATCTTAGTTTTGCTACTAGTGAAGCCAGGTATCAGGGCTGACTCCAGTGATTTTTAGGTATTTTTTTATGATCAAGCTAGTTACAAAAGCATACTGCAGCTACACTATTTGCTTTAGAGAACTACAGTACACTTAACCCCTTGCATGTGATGATAACCTCCAAAGGCAACATGGCAGTAACCCAGTCTTGCATTGCCTGCTCCTGCTTGTGCACTTGGTAGTGGATAATCTGGGTTACTTCCCACCTCAAGCTGGTGTGTCAGCTTAGAGGACTTATTGGTCCAAGGAGTTTTAAATGAAATTATGTGCTTTTTTTTTCTCTTCCTGAAGGGTTATTGGACCAGCAGTACCCTCTAGATTGACTTATCCTGTCTTTTTGGGAGTATCTCATAATCAGAGGGTTAATACTGTAAAATTTACATGGACTGGTGCCATGTACATATATTGATATTCTTATTTATTAGTAATATAA
>NC_051406.1:40514432-40514726 GCF_015228065.2 Penaeus monodon | reverse complement strand
ATGTAGTAATGCATTTTATAAGAGAATAGGTCATGCTTTCTAGGCATTTTAGATATTGAAATATTGACTTCTGACTTTTTAGACATGATAAATTTGCAAAGTTAGTGAAATGATATACTTAGCCATGTGAATATCTGAGCAAAAGGCTTATTAGCTAAATCTTTGTCCTTGCTTTCCATGAATTCAAGTTTCATGCATATGGTATAAAAAAAAGTTCATTACTAATGATGTATGTATTGTATATAGGTTTGGAATAAAGAGAAAAGTGTCAGAGGATATAGATCCATTGCTTTT
>NC_051406.1:40514049-40514337 GCF_015228065.2 Penaeus monodon | reverse complement strand
AGAGCTGCACAGTTTAGTTGATTAAACACAGTTTTATTGATAAAGACAAACTTGTCTGAGAATCCATATTGTGAACTCTGCACCTGTTGAAAATTTCTACTATGCAGTAGATAGTATTAGGTGCTTCACATTGACCTATAAAGACAGCACAGTTATTGTCTCTCCATGATATCACAGTGATATGTATGGTTGGTTTTGGTTTTCACATATGCTTTGCCACCACAACAACTCTTAGGATTGTAATGATGGAGCACCGTTGTTAGTAGGTAGAAGTGTCATATATTGCAT
>NC_051406.1:40513409-40513513 GCF_015228065.2 Penaeus monodon | reverse complement strand
TAAGGCTGGTATACTTATTTATATCAACAAGAGTAATGTTAGCCTTATGAACTTTTAGTCAAGCCTGAGGAATGTGTCCAGTCTGAAACCAGGAGAGCTCTTGC
>NC_051406.1:40513005-40513138 GCF_015228065.2 Penaeus monodon | reverse complement strand
TTTGGGTGATGCTTTACCCAGAAGGAAAACCACATAACCAAGGGTCACCTCCCTGCAGTAAGCATCCTTTGATCTTTATGCACAGGCATTCCAGTCAGGGAGCTGATGGCCTGTATTACACCTAAATTCCTGT
>NC_051406.1:40510588-40512750 GCF_015228065.2 Penaeus monodon | reverse complement strand
CTGAGAATTAGGAAGGAAAGACAAGATTTGACGATGAATGTGTTTAGATAAAAGTATTGCTCTATTTTTAAATGTTGACACTGCAGTCAGTTGACAATCTACATGGTATCATTGTTAATCTTTTTCAGCCAATGGAGAGGTAGCTTGAATAAACCAGTTTTAAATTTTAGATTGTGTTTATAACTGTTTTTTTGTTATTTATGGAGTAGTACATTTTAATTCCTTTTTATATAAATTATTTATGTCTGGAATCCTTCTATATGTATATCATGTTGGTTAGGCTGAGCTTGACAGCATGTTAGTACTAGAAATTTCAGCCAAATATTATTTAACTACAATTTTTTTTTTACTATTTAATCTTTAGATTTAACTCACTTCGAAAAAAGAGGAAGTAAATGAGCTGTTATAGATAAAGAAACTGAAGTTGTTATATTATCATGGATCCTCTCCTCTATATAACTCTATGAGGGTTAGAAAGTTACATGTAAGTGGAATTGAAACAATACAAAACTTTCATCTGACATCTTAATATTATTTGAATAAAAAGGAAAAAAATAATCATAGCAGATTCCATTGTAATTTGAAACTGGAGAGTATGTGTACATCAAAGATTTGTAGATTCTCAGTATATATATGGGTTATTTGCATATCAAGTGCTGTGTTTGGCACATTCCAGCATTTCATTGTATGATATGAATTGAGTGTTCATGTTATCTTCAGAAAAAAAACATTTAGTGTAATTATCCTTCACTTTCTGTTGGTTGTTTAAAAGTGAAATATTCCCAAGATAGAGGTTATTAAGTTCTTTCAGGATTTTATGCATGCTTATAGTTGTTCTTAGTATTAAGTATTTCTGTCTGTTGTATTGAAACCCAAGTGTATTTTAAGTCATTAAGGAGAAAATAATGTGAATTTTAGATACATAAGTGACCTTGACAATGAAGACAAATTATACAAGTGAATATGTGTATGATACTCATGTTCTCATCATACAGGGCACAGACTGACATTTTTATTTCATTACTAAGCAGTGTTATTTAGTGCTGCATTTGACTTTGGTTTGTTAAAAGATAATCATACAACTGAGCTATGGCTATAGCATTAGTGATCTAGTTTATTTGAATAATAACAGTAGCTGAAAAATTTAGAAGAAATAGGTCACTACTAACTACTAATATTGCTAACCACACCAGTCAGTGATCTATTATTGCACATTGATATTTTTGTTATTTTGACCTGCTGGCTAGCAGTAGTGGCTGACATTCGGTTTTTAACTTGTGATAAATGGTTGTATAATGTATATGTTAGCATGCACAAACCTTATGAAGATCAATGAAAATATTGTGTGCCTGTATGTAATAACTATTTTTTTTTTCTGAGAAAATAAGCTTTCCATGAATGATAATCAAATAGATAGTTGAATACTGAAGTACCCTTCAATATATTATGATGTTTCTGTACAAGTTGAGATTGCTCACAAGAGTATGCTATAATCCAGTGTCTTTTCCCTGAACTCAAGTGATATGAAGTGGCTTTTGCTGTGTGCAAGTTCCTTCTGCATTTATTTATTCTTGCATAATGTATACTGTATTCATCTCTGAATAGGATATATCATATAGAGGCTTGTTTAGGCAGTTGTGATAGTGCTGTCAGAATTACTGCACATGTTGGGTACTTCAAAGGTATTTTTAAGGTTTTCCTGTTCCAAGGTACTTTACAAAGAGTAGTGGATCTAACTGAAAAATACTATATGGCCTTGCCATATCAGATTAAGATATATTATGCCTCATATTAAGAACTAACTGAGGATAATATAACATGCAAGAAAACTTTAAGAAACTATAAGTAAGTCAGTCTATAGTATTTGACATTCATTTTGCTACATTATAACATGGGCTAAACATAAGCAATATCCCTACCTGCCGAATTCAGTCGAGAAGCCAGCATATTCTAAACTGAATAAGTTTTTGTGGACAATAATTTCTTTGAAATTGTATAGTTTATTTTTATTCTTACTTCTGTTTGGTGTTTATTAAAATGTGAAATGTATATAAATGTGTATGTGCCTATAATATGAAAAGTACAAGCACAAAAGACAGTGAAGAATATCAAATATGAGAATCATAAAGTGTTGCTGGCTCTTTATAAGATATTTGCTTGGG
>NC_051406.1:40509448-40510110 GCF_015228065.2 Penaeus monodon | reverse complement strand
TGAAGGTATGTAGACAAACCCAAACCTTTTTTTGTGTTGTGAGGTGAAGTTTGTTTCCTGTTTACCAGTATTACAAGATACCTGTAAGGTAAACTTGTCACTGATTACCAATGAAAACTATATTAGCAAGGTTATGTTTATGGTATTATGTAGGTCCATATGCTTACTGTACCTGCTTCTCTGCGATTACTTATAGATGGTCTTAAATTTTTAATTGTTGTAGAAAGCTTGCTTTTCCTTTTATTTTTACATTATGAAAACATAGAGGCAGTTAATTGTTTTAATTTATAGACAGATTAGCTGCTTGAATCAGTAAGTTTGCATTTAGTATTGTATTTACTATCATTGTTAGAATTATCAGTATTATACATTACTGCCCTAAATTTTAGTTATGGATTAATGACTTCCCTGTAGGCTGTATTTTTTTTTTATATGTAAACTAAGTGATAAAGTAGCCTGTATCATGAAATAGCAAGAAAAACAAGGAAAAAAATATTGCATAGATTCACTAGCAAGAGACTAGTAAAAAGATTGTGTTATACTGAAATAAAACACAGCTACAGTAAAAACTAGAAACTATAGCATAATAAGACACTTCATCATATAATAAAGTTGAAATTCTGTTCTGATGAAAAATGAAGAATTTTGTAGTTTTCCTTTCT
>NC_051406.1:40507966-40509397 GCF_015228065.2 Penaeus monodon | reverse complement strand
GATTCTGTTACATCATATAGTTTGCAGAATATCTTTTATATTGGTCTGTGCATCACTTGTTTCTGAAATCAAATTTTCAAATTAATTTTACATCATTAAAAAAGAAAAAAATCCTAGACCGATCTTGAGTGTAAGACTGAGATAATATGTACTCACCATGAAATCACCATGAAGACAGGACTGTAGGTTGCAAAGGCTGTTGTGGTCGCTTTATAATGTAAAGTTATTTATGTACTATGTAATGGAGAATTAAATAAACCAAATTTATAGTTTTTGGCAGTATAATTTCATAATAAAGGAAGAAACTTTTTAAAAACAATTTATATTGTTATTACAGAGAGGTTCTTTCATCTCTTCTCACTTCAGCCAAGATGAAGTAATTTTATAAGGGCTGTATGCTTTCCTTTGAGTTATTACAAAAGCCATCATTACAGACTTCACTTATCATCACATATACTTGGATAGGTTGTATCCTCAAAAAGCTCCACAGTTTGACCACAGTGACATGAGGGCAGTTTGTGGAGGTAACAAAAGATAAGTGTACCCCAATGTACCAGGAATGTATCTAACCCCCTTCATTTAGAGTCACATCAGTCCAAGAGAGAAATTTGTTAAGTGTGTAATTCTTCCATAATGCAGACTAATTGACATATGAAATCTTGGTTTTCCTCATTAGATCAAGGAAAAATTTGGATTTAGTACCGACTCCACTGATGTAGATGCTTGGTAAAGACCTGTGTATGTCATTCAGTTCTTAGTCCCTACAAGACATGAATCCTTTCCAGAAATTGCAGTTCTGCAATATCAAGATTTATTTAGGTATGTGTAGGAGCATACTTGAGGACCCTCTGAAGACTTACATGTAGATACAGCACAATAGCCACAGTGTTCAAGAGTAGGCTACATGGACTGAGGATGTGTGGATAGTTGGCTTGAGGCAAAGAGCCAGCAGAACCACAGTAGGAGCACTCAAGATGATATGGCATAACCCCATGGAGCTCAACTAGCATCCAGCACAGAATTGAGAGGCCTGATCGTAACCCTTGATGGAGTAGAGTGGGGTCTGCAAATATTATGATATGTAACTTGGAGAGGAGTTAGCATGAAGTGGACATTTCCAGCACTGGACCCATGAAGGAAATGATAAGTACAGTACCTCATAAATTAGCAGAAAAAAGTGTTGGCCTGACCAAACACTCAAACTAGAGGCCTGTAGAAAGCATGCTGATTGTCTCCAACTACTCAACCCCGCCCAGAATCCCCAAACTAATTGAAGGAGACAGGACACCCAAACACATAACCGCACTCGACTTGAAAAGATAGTCCTTTGTATAATTCTCAATGTCCAGAGGGGAGTAGACACAATATTCAATATGGTAATTGGGAACTGTGAATGTTGTATCTGCTACCACTCATGACTACTAAGAGTAT
>NC_051406.1:40507185-40507875 GCF_015228065.2 Penaeus monodon | reverse complement strand
ATTATCATTTTATTAAGTAGTACATAGACTGGTAAAGATTTAACTTTTAGATCTAGTCAGAGAGGGTAGTTGCACTGTATATCCATACAGCAATATTCAATATTAAACAGATATATATCCTTATTGCCATGTAATATACAGTTTTCTCTGAAGCTATTTATTTCCTTACCTCTTTAAGTATGATAATTGAACAGGGGACACTCAAATATATGACTGCACTGAACCTACTTTTAACCTAACATTAATAGATGGGTAATTTTTGTAGAACCTGTATGATTTTAGTTGACAGTCATTTTAGATGTAGTACATATACTGGTAAAGATTTAACTTTTAGTTCTTGTCAGAGAGGGTAGTTGTGCAGTATTACATATTAAACAGATATATATATCCGTATTGCCATGTAACATATTGCTTTCCTAAATGCTATTTATTTCCTTAACTCATTCAGTACCATACCTGAGTGTAAACAAAGCAGGCTGGGTTAATGAAATATATATTAGCTAATTTGAATTGGAAGCTTTATATGCAGTTATTCATTTTACAGGTATTTTACACTTTGATTGTATGGTGCACCTGAAGACAACAAAGGTGAACCTCATACAAGATATCATTTCTCAGACAGATTATTACTAAATTGATTATTTGCTTTGATGTCTAACTTGTTTGAATAAGAATAAGCACAGGAGTCAG
>NC_051406.1:40498105-40504600 GCF_015228065.2 Penaeus monodon | reverse complement strand
CTGCCTCTTGTGTAAATAATGATGAAATCTCTGTAATCTGGCCATTTTTAACATTCTAGTTTTATAAAATAGGAACTGTCCTTATTTCAAAATGGAACAAAATATGCTTCTGTAATTTTCTTTTATTTCTAAATAAAAAGGATTACTTAAAAAAAAACACAGTCACCTCATCAGTTTATATACAACCTTTACAGTTCCTGAACACAGTAAGTACTTACAAAATATATACAAAGACTAATACATATACATATAAATTACAAACAATATATACAAAACATACAAATCATATGTCTTTTCTATTAATAAAAACAAAGCCTAAAACATGTACATAGAACTGTGTTTGACACTGAGGTTTTTATATATATAGTTTAAAAATCAAAATGTATTTCATTTTTTCAGGATTTCTTTATTCTACTAGCAAATCTTTTTAATTTATAAATAAAAGCACTGGATAACAGGAGACGAAAAGGTTTTACTGTAATTATCAAGTTAACGCTGTGGGATGGCAAACACTTGATTGCATGGGTGGGACACTAAATACAAAAAAGACCATACAATTACTGTATCAAACTGTTGTTTATAGTAGCTTAAAATATAAGATTTTAAGGCTTTGAGCTAACAAAAAAATATGAGGACAAAGAGCAAGGAAGAAGACACAGTATGTCCTCATATATATCACAAACTTTCTGTAGCTTTTATGGCCTAACAGCATAAAACTTAAAATGATGTATCACATCACATTACTTTCCATGATAGTAATTGCACATATACAACAAAATACATAAATGGACAATAGCACTAATACTGTACTAAATAATTATTACCTAGATTTCTTGAAGTGGATTTTAAAAATACTTAGGGAAAATCACAGGAGTATGGATGTGATTCCCTTAAAAACCCATGAGGAAGATCACAGTAGTATGTAAAGTGTCAGTGATTCCCCTTTAAATATAAAGGAGAAGAATTCACAGCAGTATGTAATGTAAGTAATCTGTGGTTCTCCTCAAAGCCTCCCAGGAAAATCATTGAGGATGTAGGATAAGTCATCCTTGATTCTCCACTAAAAAGCTTTGAGGAAAATCCCAAACACATGTTGGATAAGTAGTGTGTGATTCCTCATAAAACATGTATGGAAGAATCACAGTCTTCTGCATTCTGTGATTCCCCCACTAAACCTATGTCTAAATAACCTGAATGTGGCAGAGCAGGGAGGAGAATGTTCCACTGAAGGACGGGATGCTTTTCAGAGATAATTTCAGACTAGATTTAGCCTTCTTCATACACTCTTAAGGGCAAAGGAGTCCTAGTGATGAACATACAGTAATTCATTAGTTTTGTTAATCATTCATATATGAACCTAATGTCCAACATAATTTGATCTCAAATACCATTTTGCATAAATCTGGAAAGGTAATGTGATACAATCTGGAACCATATCAAAATTAAAATGTATATAACTTTGCCAGTGCCTTTGTTTGCAGCTGGTCGTTATTATCTGGTCATTATTTTTTTTCCCCAATGAATGCGCTTTTCAGTTATATATATATAAAAAAATCTGTTTTTATCTTTTCTACATAATTTCACTAATAAAAAGGAAGTAATAATGACAAGACAAAGGCAATGATAAAACTGCACTATTAGTATAAAGGAAACACTGCCATGATAACACACAAAGAGTTCAACCCTGAGACTTCCTAAAAATTCATCTTCACAGTCTTATCTCTGGCTTTTGTTTTCCATTCATCACCAGTAACTGCTTTTAAAAATATATGCTCTAAAGTAATGTAAACCTTCTATTTTCTCTTTCCTATTATATACTCTCATGACACTTGTAAAGCCCTTAAATAAAAAAAGCTGTACATTTTATATTTGGCAAACTGTTATGCAGCTCATTCTTAAATTATTTGACCACACAAAGCTCAGAATGAATATTTAATGAAATGCACAAGTGTACAGTGGTTTACTTAAACATTTTCAGCTAGAAAAGCAATTCAGAGTCAAGAATGTAGATCATCAAAACATAAATTTTGAACATGAGTAGGATGTAATAATGTTAAATGATCTATGGAATAAATATTTTCATTACATGACTTCTATAAAAAAAAAGTATATTTTTTAGGCATATCTTCTTCACATGACAATATTTCCAAAACCACAAAACCACTAATATATTCATGATCCCTACCTTTATATTTAACATAGTCTTTACTTTATCATAAGCTTTTGTGATTGTCTTGCTGCTTTTACAAAAAAATGTATGCTAAATTCTTGACAAGGAAAAAAAAAATACATTACACTAAAAAGTAATGTAATTAATAATTGCCCTTATTCAAATTAAGAAAATATATGTATGGCTTTTCTGCTTTCAGAATTTCTTGCAAATCATCAATGAAATAGCAAAGTAGGAAAATAAAGAACTAAATTAAAAAGATGAGAGAAAAATAGTGTATCTTTAGGTCTGTGGATTTTGTTTGTGGGAAAAAAAAGCAAAATTTTCACTCTTGAAAGTGACCTTATTATCAAATGTAATTACAGTTCTTTCTATATGCCATGACTATAAACTTGATACTGTATCAAGTTTATTTTAGAACCAAAGCACTGTGTTTTCTTAAGTATTGTTAAGATGGAGAAAACGAAGATTGATATTGTAGTTAAAGATATTCTTGATAATTATTCATTTAACTTAACCATTTTCTATTCATAGTTCCTCCCTCTTGTAACAAAAATTACAAGTTTTTTACATAATTATCACAGACAATTAAGAATACATATAAAAAAAAATCCATCTATTATATTCACAAAAAACATGATCTTATTATCATAAATAAGTGAATGCATATCACATCTCTCTGTGACTTTTTCAGTATCATTTCAAAAGGACAAGGAATTCAAAGAGGCCACATCAATAAGGTAACAGGCATGAACTAATGTTGACAACCTCATGTGAGAAAAATATAATAGCTTCACTTCAAGGACCTGGTTTGCAACAGAACATTAAAGTAACACTTGAGCATATGTTCTAAGGTTTTGTGTCTGTTACCTATTTAACCAGCTGCTAAATTACCGCTTCAGTATGTAACACTTTGCGCTTAGCAAATCAGTTCTCTTCCAAAACCTCTATTGTACATTTGTGAGGTATTCTGATGCACAAAAAATTCTTGTGCATAGCTGTCTACAATTTAAAGGAAATCTGCAGACTACATTATCACCTAATAATTATCACAGCGCACAATAACTGTTCCTTTTTCAGGCACCAGCATCAGGTTGCAGGCTCCTAATATGTACAGATCAGCACAACATTTCTAAGTTCGCAAAGTTGATTTCCTAATGAAGAGTTGAGATATATATGACCACTTCACTCTCTACTGAGCCTGTTAACATTGCCTCTGATTTCCCTTGTTTCGTGACCTTATGAAGTTACGTGACGATACGTCTGGATTTCATTTACCAAAGAATTTTATTTATTACATAGACCTAATGCATAAGCAAATCCATAGGATTTGCTGATGTTAAAAGAAGAGAAACAGACATAACCTCAAAATCTAAAGCATATATAATAGTGATATATTTACAAAAAATAAATCACTTCCTAATGGCAAGAAAACCACTAAACAGTGAATAAAAATGAAGAGTGAAATTAAAAGGGCTTAAAGAATGGCATTTTTACAAATGTAATGCACTACATTCAAAATGGATGGAATGATGAGGATATGCAAAAATATCATGGGAATGTGAGAAATAATGATGATAACACTAATGCTACAGTGAACAAGAGTGATCCCATACAAAAGATGATGTCCAACATTTCATGAGAATCATTCTAAAGTGAAATGACAAATAATACTGCCTGACCAATTGCTTCTTCTGCAACTCACGCATAACTTTCCAACTGCTAGAATATCTATCACCTGTTCTAGCACTAGACGTCATTCTATGCTTTCATATCCATTTATGAAACATTACATTATAAATCACAATTACTTTTTTTTTCTTTTTACTTACAATGAAAGTACAATATGCTATACTGTACATACATATCAAAGATACTATACCTAATGGTTGTAACAGTTATGACATGGTATATGAAGTGGTTTAAAGGGAATGAATGAAAAAAAAACTAGATACAATAAACTACTGGATCTATGGTCAGAATCTCAATGAATAATAGATGTACATTTGGAACATATGACACAAAATAGGAAGTACTATTAATGACTGTAGGACTTGCAAGTTAGTGCCTTTGCATAACAGCTGATCTCGATAATAATCAGCTGATGGGGGAGGCTCTGTCCCTCTCTTGCAGACCATGTCATCCTCCTGCAAAATGGAAACAAATTTAGTAATAGTTACAAATTCTTGCTGTTCATCTACATTTTTTTTTTTTGCCAAAGAGAGGCTTCTGTCACACAGAAAGTGAACGAGTGTCTCAGAGAATTATTGCATTTAATAGTCCTCCATAAATCAACAGCAGATTATTTCTTACCTCACAAATTTCTTCACAAGGAGGACATATGATGGCACCTTCATGCAGCCACCCATTTTGGAAGATGGATATTGTTATGACCTGAAATTATAGAAAGTGTAATGCATTTGTTACTGCTTTTTAACAATGTGTGTATGGAGCAGCCAATTCAGTACTATTTTTCAAATGATCTATAAAGAGTAATAAAATGTTACTTTGTAGTGCAGCATATTAATCAGCATGACAAAAGTGAGCTATTTATTAAAATAAACGATGTTGAATGCCGTAGCTATAAAGGGTGAAATTGAGGTTCAGCTACACAAAATTCATTACCCCCATGTCAACATACCTGATTTGCATGATAGCACGTGTAAGTATGATTTGCAACGATGATGTGTAATCTGCCATCAACACACATGTACTGATAGCAACCAGAACCCCAGTGCTGCCACTGACGTATGCTATAACACTTCCGTTCTGTCCACTCTTTCTGCTGGTTGAAACATTTACTATCCCTTGTGTAAGACTCTAAAGCAAAGTTTCTCTCTGGATCTGGAAGTCAAAATAATGAAATGTTATAAAATTCATCCTGTAAATGATAGAATTGGAGCATAAACACAAAAATAACAGCCCTACAAACTCACATCTTAAAAAACATGAAAATCTTTGCAATTAGTCCTACAGATCATTCAGTCTCTTCATTCTCATAGCCATACCAAACAACTGATTTTTTTTCAGCACAAACCTGGACTGTTTTCACCAAACTGGCAGTGAGATCCTCGGATAATAACGTCCTTGCTCTTCCATGTGAACTCCTGGATGTAAGGGCAGTAGTCGGCCAGAGCCACTGAGCCTCCATAATGACCCACTTTATGCAAGGGTACGTGTGGGATTGCACCAAAGTTCTTGGGATCAAGAAGAAAAAGTTGCTTTTATTATTTGATTAACTACATAAAAGTACAGCAATAATACTAGCAATTTTTCATATAAATAATTCTTAGAATGTCTTTTAATAATAAACCATATAGTCTTATTATTGCATGACTTTCAAATGGTGGTGCAGAAAACTTTTCAGATTGATTAATTAGAACTGAAATTTAACATTACTCACAGTAAATCATGAAATTATTAAGTTATTACTAACCTGATAATGTGGTGGTAACTGATTTTTATGTTCTATCAAGTTGCATAAAGCAACTGAGCTTCTGTCTTCAGTGCAATCTGTCTCCAGTGGATCCCTTTTGACTTTGTTGCAAAAAGGATGTATGCTTTTCCCCCTGTTTGAGGAAAAAATATTTGATTTAAACTTAACCTTTATTCAAATCAATAAAATTACCAAGTGCATATTATAATATCATGAAATAACACCTCATTTACAAACTAGTAAAAATAAAATCTTTGACTTTCCATTGAAGTTTTCACTGAAATGTCACTAACATGCACACTTACACACATAGCTTATTCTCAAAACAAAAAGAAAAGAAAAGAAAAACTCAACCCACTTCTTAGTTTGTTCTTCCATGTACTCTTTGCAACTACTCATTGCAAAGGTGCAGCCGAGGTGCCGCCCCCACTTGAGAGGCTGAGCAAGGTGGTAGTTTGCTCTATACCACCCCGTGTCTTCCATCAGAGCAAGTGTGATTCTTGAATAGACTGGATTCTGAGTGTGTGTACCCGTCATTGCTTCATTCTGTGGAGAATAAAGGGTGGGTAAATTATAAAAACTTTTACTACAAAGTTCATAATGGTTATTTCTATACTCTCCTTTTTCCTATTTTGAAAGAAGTAATTGCAAAATGTGTTAGAGATTACCTATCATGTATCTATCAGAATCTAGTTTTCTATCTGTTGTAACAATACTTCCTTAAGCAAAACAATATAACAAAAACACTAAATGTAGTAGTAATCTTACACTCAGTCATCTCTTTAAACATGTAGGGCATATGAAACGGCCACAAAACTTTGATCCTGATGACAAGTAGCTCCATTATAAACTCGAATAATGCCATTATACTACAAAATGCATGATAATT
>NC_051406.1:40496839-40497940 GCF_015228065.2 Penaeus monodon | reverse complement strand
ATGTAATGTGTATATGAATTATGATTCAGTAGCTTACCTCAAACACCCTCTTTTCCCAATGCGTGAGAGCTGTTCCCTCGTGCCCCTGGTCTTCAAGTTCCGCCCCTTCTAGATCGGGACAATTGAAGTGGTTTCGCACCTATGGAAAGAATGGCACTTTTAATATGAACAAATCAGAGAAAACAAATGCATTTTAATTTACACCTGTTCATCGAATCATCTTTATTTCTTATCTTTTTTTTTACTACAAACTGGAAAAGATTTTAGCGAAGTCCATCCTTACTGCAGTACTCTACGACGAAGGAACGATGCCATGAAATGCCATCCTACTCTTAATCAATAAAGACGGAAAATCAAATAAAATCACGGAAATGTAAACAAATAAAAAATTGTGATAGCAAACGAACTTACTTCTTCCCTCACTCTCGGCGTTACAACCATATTAACTTCTTTTAAAGTGACTCCGCCGCGCACTTGCCACTTGGGTCTCTGTATACGTTTAATCACGCGGTCACTCCACTGTCTGGCTTGGAGTCTGGAAAATAATAATAGGAATTAAACATAAGAATTGGGATTTTAGTCTTGGTTGATAAATGTCTTTATGAAAGCTATGGCAATAACTGTACATAGTTCATTAGTTTTATGTATAGGGAAATTATGTAATTTTAGTGTAATCTTTTTTAATTTCTATTTCTGTAATTTCAGTAACTTGGTCTGAATTTTGCTCAACGTAAAGAAGAGCCTGATCCGACCTGTGCAGATAAAATATACCAATCCCTACACACACACACGCGCGGAATTCCTTATATGCCTAAACATTTAACCAAAGAAACGAAAGAAAAAGAACTTGAAAGAAAACGAAAATGTCCTCAAACTAATCTTTCTCCCACACTTACACTTCGTTCAGCATCGGTTTCCCATTCTCCGTCCGGTTGGTGAGAGGGTTTCCGTCGTCGTCTCGATAGAACGCGTACAGAGAAATGGAAAACCCTAGGGCGTGGAGGATCTCGTGTTTGACGGTGGATATGAGAGTCTCCAGTTCTTGGACCTTTGTACTGATGGAGCCCGGACACAGGTTGGCGTGGCCGGCTATTGGTCTGC
>NC_051406.1:40496464-40496667 GCF_015228065.2 Penaeus monodon | reverse complement strand
AACTCAACTAAATTTATATACACTAGCTTGGCTTAATCGCATACGCATAAGTGAAAAAATATTGATTAGCTTGTCCCGTCTCCCACCATGAAATATCCCAAACCCTAATTTCATTATAAAAGCGAAAGATTTTTAAAAAATCATACCAAAAATACACAAAAATATCTCATTTTCATTATAAAAAACTAAAAATCATTTCCATT
>NC_051406.1:40496059-40496289 GCF_015228065.2 Penaeus monodon | reverse complement strand
CTTATAAAAACGACTGTCTCTCTCATCACGCCGCCTCACCTATCCAGCGCCGCCTCCTGCTGGCAGTGAGCCGCATAGGCCACGGTGTAGCCCCTCTTGCAGCGCTCAGTGTCGAGGGCGGAGATGTAAAACACGAAGTCCGCCCCCGGGATCCCCTCGCCCGCCTCCTCCGTCACCTCGTGGCAGTTCTGGCCGAAGGTGTTGCACACACGACACGCCTGGTGGGTGAG
>NC_051406.1:40495646-40495955 GCF_015228065.2 Penaeus monodon | reverse complement strand
GGAGGTTCTGGGAAATATACAAAGCGGCTGCTGAGAGGATGAAAAAAAATGTATGAAAAGGATAGAAAGTAAAAAGAAAGGAGGATGAGGATGAAAAATGGTTGACAAAGGAGGAAATTAATAAGAAAATCGTCGATTCAGGTAAACACGCGAAACGGCTGCTGATGAAAGGGAGAAAAAGTTGAAACATAAGAAATGGAAACAAAGAAACACGCAAAACGCCTATTAAGAGAATGAGGTGCAAATCGAGAAGAAAATTAGAATTAAAAGGAGGGAACCAGAGAATTGAGAAATAAAGAATATGAATTT
>NC_051406.1:40495177-40495509 GCF_015228065.2 Penaeus monodon | reverse complement strand
CAGCAATAAGAGATATAAAAATGAAGCAAAAATAATCATTTTGGTAAACGCACGGTACGGATTGGAACGCGCAAAGCCAGTTCGGAAGAAAAAAGAACGAAAGGAAATTAAAAATAATTTCATGGTTGAATGAATGATACTGGCAGGAACTTGGCAAACCTGTTAGGAGAGAAAAAAAATGAAATGAATGAAACAAAGAGAAGGGGGGAAAAAGTGCAAAAAGGAAATAAATTGAAGAAATAGAGAAACGGGGAAACAAAGGAGAAAAATTGAGGTCATTGTAAAGTGCTTGCGAAAACAATAGGAGTAGTTCTTGCATAAAATACTAAGTA
>NC_051406.1:40494249-40494804 GCF_015228065.2 Penaeus monodon | reverse complement strand
CAGCTCTCGGCCTCAAATCCCGCCAGACGTGTGCACTTACATGGAGATGCTCCTCGGGAACCTGCACCTCCCCGCACATGGTCACCTGCTCGCATTTATTCTTGCAGAAGGGATGTGGTTCTCCTTTAATCAAGAACACCTGATTCTTCTCGCACCTCCTGGAATATCAGATTTGATGGTTTGGTTAAGTGTGGGTGGATTTCGGAGGTCGGGTCTGGGTGGATTAGCGATGTAGAGTTGAGGCGGATTGTCAATATCAGATTTGTTTTAGGTGAGATGGTGGGTGGATGGAGGGAGGGTGGATGGGAACGTAGAGTTTGGGTGGATGGAGGGAGGGTGGATGGAGGGAGGGTGGATGCGAACGTAGAGTTTGGGTGGATGGAGGGAGGGTGGATGGGAACGTAGAGTTTGGGTGGATGGAGGGAGGGTGGATGCGAACGTAGAGTTTGGGTGGATAAGACTGGTGATTTGGTGTGTCGTGGGTGTCTTAAAATGTGGGTTTTCTGTGGCTGAAAACAATCACTCAATGGAATACACTTATGCGATGGTTAAGTT
>NC_051406.1:40493667-40493933 GCF_015228065.2 Penaeus monodon | reverse complement strand
AAAAGACCAAAACACAAGAAATGAACAGAGAAAAGAAAAAGGACATATTCCCCCGTACCTGTTCAGCCTAATGACGCTCTCTGTACGCCGCACCATTAGCGCCTGCTGCCAGTACGACACAGCCGAGGGCATTACTGTCTCCTGCAACGTAAAAAAAAGATTGTTATATAACATCAGGCTGGAGTTTAGTTCGCTACGATATGTTTGAAGAAAAATGTGATATTATTTTTCTTTGGTTTATTTTCATTATTTTTATTTCATTATTA
>NC_051406.1:40493444-40493625 GCF_015228065.2 Penaeus monodon | reverse complement strand
ATTATTGAGGGGTATTCTATCGTGGTTTAGAAGTTCCCTTTTTTTTTCTTCTTCGTTATAACATGTAACATGGTATGTAATTTGGCGTGGTACAATAGGTTTGCGAAAAACGGTTTGAATATCTATAATCACAGGCTTTCACTGAGCCTTCACGGGAGGTTCTCAGGGATGACAGCTCCAT
>NC_051406.1:40492449-40492823 GCF_015228065.2 Penaeus monodon | reverse complement strand
TGAAAAGCTGCCATCATGCTATTATGCAATTATGTTATCCTCATCAAGTTTCATATAAGTCCACCTAAATTATACCCAATAATATGCAACTATCAACAGCCACAATATTACCAACTGTTGCAACAAATAATATATATCTTTTTCAGTCATCCTCTCTACGTTTCAAAAAAGCAAGAAAAATATATAACTGTCAAAGTGAGCAACGACCTGTCAACGGACCCAGTAACAGGCTGTACCGTTGTCTCGCTAACAGTCAATTCTCCAGTCAATAGTTCTCTTCAATTTCAACTTCAACTAATGCGGAACTTGCAATTTTTTTTTTATTCTCGCCTCACTATTAATTGACTTATAGTTTAGATGATGATGACGACTGT
>NC_051406.1:40492179-40492313 GCF_015228065.2 Penaeus monodon | reverse complement strand
CGCGTGTGTTTCGTTTTAAGAGAAACACACACACAAAAAAAAAAGGTGTGAATTTGTACTTACGTGGATCAGCTCGTATTTTTCTGTTGACAGCCTGTTGGTGAAGAGAATTAAGTGGTTAGTATAACGAGGAA
>NC_051406.1:40491333-40491651 GCF_015228065.2 Penaeus monodon | reverse complement strand
TTAGAGCATACAAAAATAGGTCTACCCAAGCAAACGAATAATAACTTAACCAGGTGGACTGTGACTGCAGAGAACCCCCTCCCCCCCCCCTGTATCCCACCCTTGCAAATGCCCACCTGATTCCAGCGAGGCAATGAATAAACTCCGCGATTGCAACAGAGGCTCTTATTATGCAACATGGTTTCCCGAACGTGCAACATATTACTCACTGTATAATTATTATTCTTCATTGTGGAAAGCAAATTATTACAAGGTTATTCAACTTTAAACTTGCTGTATCGGTTATAACATTAATGCAGAGTCTGTTTCCAAATGTAT
>NC_051406.1:40491097-40491200 GCF_015228065.2 Penaeus monodon | reverse complement strand
CATATGGAAATAACTAAAAGAGAAGAGAAAAATATACACAGGGTTACAACAGAAGGGGTGTGGGGAGATGTCGACGTGGGAGAGAGTAGACTAGCTGCAACTG
>NC_051406.1:40490907-40490986 GCF_015228065.2 Penaeus monodon | reverse complement strand
CCTGTAAAGCGGGGGAGTTTATCGGTAGGGAAAATGAGGAGAAAAAGTGGGGACTACTAGCTAGGGAGCTGATCTGTAG
>NC_051406.1:40490647-40490873 GCF_015228065.2 Penaeus monodon | reverse complement strand
TTGGGCAGGAAGATGGGGGGGAGGGGAGGTTACAAGGGGGGGGGGGAGATGAAGGCAAGCAAGTAAGGGAGTTGGTAAGAAGGAAGGAAGGAAGGGGAAAGGCAAGGGAAGATGGGTATTAATAGGGGAGCGAAGAGAAACAGAAGAAGGGGTTGATCAATGAGAAGGTAGGGAAGGAGAGGAGAAGGTTATGGATGGAGTGTAGGAAAGGGAGGAAGAGGGAAGA
>NC_051406.1:40490135-40490526 GCF_015228065.2 Penaeus monodon | reverse complement strand
TATGAAGGAAGTAGGAGGATGAAAGGAGAAAGACGAGAGGAGAAAAAAAGGGAGAAAAAGACTAGGAAGAAGAGCTGAAAGAGAAAGAAGAGAGAAGGATGAATCGAAGGAGAAAGATGTAGGAGAGAGAAGAATGGGGGGGGGAAGAGAAGGGGAGGGGGGTTCGACAGGGGACAGAGCCGCGTCCGGTTGGCTCAGCGCCCACTAGAACATGGGAAACTGAGGCGCTCCTGTTGTACTTAGGGTGTTGCCTGATGCTCCGGGATCCGTGCTTCGGCCGGGCTTCACTTTTCACTCCCGCGTCTGCTTGCGGGCCTCTTGCTCCAGCGTGGTTGCTTTTGCTTTGGGGTTTGTGTGGTTAGGTTACTGTCGCAATGGAGTTATCCAGGAG
>NC_051406.1:40489200-40489964 GCF_015228065.2 Penaeus monodon | reverse complement strand
ACTGCAGTCATTATACTAACAATGTACTCATGTACCAATACTACTAGTACTGTATTTCTTTACAATCACAAAATACCGAAGCTTCATCTAAACACTTCAGCTTTACAAATCCGAAAACAATATTACACCTATTAACAACAACAACACTAAGTATCAACTCACCCATAGACCGAATCATCGTAATAAAGTGAAATTCTCAACGGCTGATCAACACTCCTCTTCTTAACCACGTGTTCTGGTTCCAAATGTACATTGTAGATCACCTGCAAGAAATTAAAAATACAATTAAATTTAAAAGCTTTTATTATGCAACATGGTTTCACCCTCACCATCAGTATCATTAAATTTTAAAACATCGTCTGACCCATTCATATTTACTTACACTTTGGTTAAATTAAATCTTTTCACTTTGGTTAAAACAATCGAGAATTAATTGTAAATCATCTAACCGATTTATATTCAATACTACTTTGGTTCGATTATCAGGGATTAACGGTAAACCCCCAAACTCATTCATATTCATTTACACTTTGGTTAAATAATCAAGCGTGAGTGGAATTCATCCTGCGTTCATCTTGCATATAATTTCCTCGTGAAAGGGACGCCCTCTCTCTTTAATCCCGCCACTTGAAAACCAGGCAAACAAAATTGTGTAAACAGCTGACGATCATGCGTTTGAGAGCGTGTGGCAAGCAACTCTTTCCACGCAAAGTCCGTTCAACGTAATCAGTCCGAAATTGTCATCGTATTTTTGCAGAGACACA
>NC_051406.1:40488879-40489165 GCF_015228065.2 Penaeus monodon | reverse complement strand
ACAGATCATAAAAATAGAGGATTACGAAAAAAATACGTGTTTTTATTTCCTCATCGTTTTTTTTTAAGGTTAATATAAAACCCACGAAAAGAAAGAAAGAAAAAAATCCCAAGTATTCAGATACAAAAAAACGAGCATCACAAGGAAGAAAGGGCTTAGATCCCAAGCCCTGAATTAGTCGTGTTCCTCTCGAGATCATTGGTGTTTTGTCATGTTTACGTCGCGAAACCTGAGCCCCTTGAGTTGCGTCTACATGTAAGTCCCTTCTTGGCACATGAGACGTCGT
>NC_051406.1:40488277-40488550 GCF_015228065.2 Penaeus monodon | reverse complement strand
GATCTCATCTACTTATCCTTCCTTCCGACGGTATCTCCGCCCTAGCTGCCGCTCATCGGAACTTTCATTCGCTGCAACTTGAACTTTCGAAAGAGAACTACTGCCAACCTCTCACTCTGGTTGCAATTGATCTCGTTGCAAGTGCGTCTCTCGTAGCGTGTCGTCATGGCACGTGATGTGAAGGAAAATAGGTACTCATGATGTAGAATAATGGTGATATTTAGAGGTTTCGTTGTCATACAGAGTCCTAGGCAGCCGATTGTAGCCTACCCG
>NC_051406.1:40487524-40488183 GCF_015228065.2 Penaeus monodon | reverse complement strand
CAACCACGAACAGCCTCGCGCGGTCAGTAACTCACATCCTTCTCCCTCTTCATGGGAAAAAAAAAAAAAAACTTACCCAATCTTTCCTGTCCCTGAAGTCACCCCCCCCACTCAACCCCCCGCCCCCTCCCCACTCAACCCTCCCCCCGCCCCCTCCCCACTCCCCCTGCCCCTTGGTTCGGCTTCGAGGTATGCGCCACGACGGCTGGCTTAGTCTTTGTCGCCGAGATGGCCAGATAAGCGGGGAAAGCGAGCGACTTCTCCGAACTGAGCGACCATCCCGACCCGACAAAGCTTCTCACCGACATCCCGTCATCCCATCATCCCGCCATCCTGCTATCCTTCTATCCTACCTTCCCGCTATCCCGCCTTCCCATCATCCCGCCATCCCATCATTCCACTATCCTACCTTCCCGCTATCCCGCCCTCCCATCATGTCGCTATCCCGCCCTGCCATCATCTCGCCATCCCACCCGCATCCCGCCCAAACTCCCGCTATCCCGCCCTCCCATCATCCCGCTATCCCGCCCTGCCAAAGCCTCTCACCGTGATCGCGTCGAAGCCAAGCCAATTGCTGAAGCAGTCGTGGGAAAGTAAATGCTCGTTGCAATCATCTGCTTCACGATTGATAATTCCGGCTGATGCAAGGAGTGAGAACT
>NC_051406.1:40487370-40487491 GCF_015228065.2 Penaeus monodon | reverse complement strand
TCGCTGATTGGCTTGTTATAATGACGCCTTTAAGTAGCAGAAATAATTGAAAGCAATCAGTGTGCTAAAAAGGAATTACTTATAAGGTGTGATGGAGAGGTGGGAGCCACGTAGGTACGTG
>NC_051406.1:40486927-40487005 GCF_015228065.2 Penaeus monodon | reverse complement strand
CATGAAGTAATATCAGATCACGTCAACGCAAGTGATGACATCGAAGGCGCGAAAAGATCTTGTCAAGACCCATGATAA
>NC_051406.1:40486660-40486812 GCF_015228065.2 Penaeus monodon | reverse complement strand
TAATAATAATAACAAAAGCGATGTAACAAATAAAAAAAGTTAATTAGAGAAAATAAATAAATGACTTAAAAAGACACGCCTATCAAACAAAATATAATCTGTAATATGAATACAAGAAAAAAATAAATAAAACAAGAAAAAAAAGACAAATA
>NC_051406.1:40486039-40486611 GCF_015228065.2 Penaeus monodon | reverse complement strand
AAAATACTAAAAGAGTCAAGTGTCGTCCCATACCTAACCTCCCTCATAAAAATAAAAATAAAAATAAATAAATACTAGAATAAAATAGACAAATGAAAAAATAAATAAAACAAATAACAAGAAAAAACAAGTAAAAAAAAAAACCGTGCCGTGACAACTAACCCTTTAAAACCACCGTCGTCAAGGAGACCACTGAAGCTCTCTACTTTATCCCTAATCCTCAAAAGCAACACAATATTCAATTCATGATTCTCGCCTCATTCATCTGTGTGTTCCTCTGACACGAAAGCCGAGCGGGTCAGTGAGTGCGAGCGAGTGACCTTTCTGAGAAGTTTATATCGTTAGTGAAGTTGCGTCTTTTGCTTCGATCAGGGGATTCGTGGTGGTTTAAGAGCGAAATAAATGTCTTTGCTATCAAGGAGAAACAAACAAATAAATAGGTAAAAGGGTTAAGGGGAGAATGATAATGGAAATGATAAAGGGATATAAAAACCGTGTGCACAAAAACAAATTCTTTGTTGTAAATATACGTCTGTCACTGTTATCTGTGAAAGTAAAATTTAGAAATGTAA
>NC_051406.1:40485756-40485941 GCF_015228065.2 Penaeus monodon | reverse complement strand
GCCAATGCGATGAAGCAACTGAATCAAGGACTACATGCATAAAACTTTACGCATCATAAAACCTTGCACTGTCTGGATTTTTATGCACATGTATCACTTCAACTAATACACCATATCCTGATTCAGAACTAAAAATAAATGTTATAAGTCGTACCCAAACTCATTTGTATGCATGGCTGTAACTT
>NC_051406.1:40485362-40485727 GCF_015228065.2 Penaeus monodon | reverse complement strand
CGAACATGCACAACCTCCGAATGATTACATTTTCTGTTCCATAGGCCATCTCCGCCGATATACCCAAACCGCTTCCAAACACCGAGCTTTTTACATACAAAAACCCTTCTTTCCACCACAATACCACTCTCAACAATAAACACATAAACTTAAAAAAACACAAACTCGAAACTCCATGTCACAATCCCGAGCATTAATCCAGGTGAAGGAAGTATGCAAAACACAGGGCTAGGTACCTTGAACTATGACGATGGCGACTATGCCCACCGCAGCGCAGACTGGCGAGAGAGACCGAGCGACTTCGTAAATACCATAAGGATGACCTGGTCCTTTTTACTTTCTCGATGACCAAACAAAAGGAAAAT
>NC_051406.1:40484349-40485012 GCF_015228065.2 Penaeus monodon | reverse complement strand
TGAGCTATCAACGCATTTAACATAATTCACGCACTGAAATATTGTCAAACGAAAACATCTCTTACATAGAAAGGATGAATGTGACGAAAGGAATCCACCACTTATCTCCCTCTCCGCCTCCCTGCCCCTCCTTTCCTCCTCCTTCCATACCTCCCTCTTCCATCCCTCCTTCTCCCTCTCCTTCCATCCCTCTCTCACCCTCTCCTTCCCTCTCCTTCCACCCCTCTCTCTCCTTCTCCATCCACCCCTCTCCCTCGATCTCCTTCCACCCTTCTCTCTCCCTCTCCATCCCTCTCCTTCCACCCCTCTCCCTCCCTCTCCTTCCACACTCTCTCTCCCTCTACGATTCCTTCCCGTCCTTAAGCAATGATCATCGTCGGCTCAGCGTCGCACCAGCCTTGCAAAGAACCATCACCGTCGCCGGATGCCAGTTAATCACAGGAGGGTCGATTCCTTCTTATTTGGACCCGGCGTTCAATACTTTCTCTTCGGTTAATCGATGCTTCGAAAGCGGTCATCCGGCCCTGCTTGACTCTTCCTGCCGAGGGACGCCAGATGACGCTGTTTCTCCTTAAACATTTAACCTATTTATCGTTCCACATGCTGATGCTGATTCTACCCAAGCACTTACAAGCGTCCGTACACCTAAAGCATATGTTATGA
>NC_051406.1:40483499-40484240 GCF_015228065.2 Penaeus monodon | reverse complement strand
CACTTAGCAACATATTATCAACCTATACCAGCCACTGCAATCATACAGTCACAAAATCAAAAATATAATGCTCCACTCTTTAACAAATTGAAAAGGAGGAAATGTCGCTCTAAAAAGGAAACTCATCTTATTATGGAACAAGTCTAACAGAGCGAAAACAAGTATGCGCGTCTGTTTATGCCTCGGGATGCCATCTGTCGTGTAATGTATAGTCATTATTCTGTCCTCTATGCATCTCCCTGACACACTTCTGAACTGAGACGCTGGAAATAAGCATAGTTGGGAGCATTCTTCTCGATAATGGGTAATAGGTCATTAAAGTAAAGAATAATGGACAACAGCTTAGAAAGATACAACAGAACATTCAGCATTGTGTGATACAGCATAATAGGCAGAAGCTTGGTGGTATATAGCATAAGAAACAATAGCTTTGTGAGATGCAACAAAATATTCAATAGCTAAGTAAGTTCCAACATAAAAGGAAAAAGTTTAGTGGACTATAGCATTATGGTAAACACTACTGACATTCAATGTAATAAACAACAGGTTAGTGAGAAACACCATGACAAGCAAGAGCTTAGTGATATACAAAGATACCAGGGAGGAACACCAATCGAAACACGGTGGGTTGGTTCCGTAGATTTTTCCCGCCGACGTCCGAGAAATTTAACTACGACAAACAATAACCAGAACAACAAAACAAAAAAGCAAACACAACAACACAAGTGGAGCAAGCAAATA
>NC_051406.1:40483202-40483429 GCF_015228065.2 Penaeus monodon | reverse complement strand
TCAGAATTGGGGCGCGCGTGAACACATGGGATCCTTTATAACACATGATAAGTTCATCGCGGTTCATAACCACGGTTCCCACGTGAGATCGCGAAGATGACGGTTCGAATTTCACGGTAAACAAACAAACAAACTATCTGGTCACCTCCTCACTGCACAAGATCGGCCGAAAACCATGCACAGACACTAGTAATGAACGATCTGGTGAATCGCAAGCAATTAATCTC
>NC_051406.1:40482838-40482933 GCF_015228065.2 Penaeus monodon | reverse complement strand
GTCGTTTCCCCATATTTCGTGTCAAGGGCGGGGTCGTGGCGCCTTTCACGGCCAGCGTTAAAACATTTACGTCAGTAGTCTTCTCTTCCGGACCA
>NC_051406.1:40482314-40482771 GCF_015228065.2 Penaeus monodon | reverse complement strand
GGTGACCTGTCGTTTGTAAATCCGGGTCTTTGGGCGTTGGGGGGATTAAAATGGTATTGTTGTTGTTATATTAGTCTGTTATGATCTGAATTTGATTTTCATGGTTGTGAATTATGACGGGGGTTGGGATCATTATCATAAGGTTGTGATGATGTGGCATTTTGTTCATCAGTATTACACCGACATTAATCTAATTTGCAGAAGTCTTATTGTCATTATGAACAAAATTATTAATTATCATCAACCCAGAAAACCAACACAACCATATATAACAACAACCTTACCATATCACAGTAATTTTAGTATTCTTTATAGTCGTCATATCATGACTTTCCGAACACAACGCTAAACGCAAAAAATATTGAAAATAAAAAATATTTTCTCCGCAGAATAGGCTTTTTAAATATGTTTTTGCCTTCCGGACATAACTCGCCCCGGGGAACCTAAACTCCGAACC
>NC_051406.1:40481775-40481916 GCF_015228065.2 Penaeus monodon | reverse complement strand
GCACCTCCGGGCAAATTGCAAGAAAAGTTCGCGTGTTGCAACCGTATACAGGGCGGTCGCGCAATCACGGTCAATCGAGGGGGAAGTTGGAGAAGGGGGAGGGGGGGGGTAGTCAACTTTCATGTGGGGGGGACTGATGGA
>NC_051406.1:40481262-40481448 GCF_015228065.2 Penaeus monodon | reverse complement strand
GGACCACGAATCTCCCTCGCTCGTCCGCTACAACCCCGCGCGACAGTCCTGTGAAAAGTGCAACGGCGCTCCCGTTCTGAGCCGCGTTTTGCGTTTTTCTCATTTTGGGGGAATTAGTAACGTGCTTTTTTTTCTGGGGGTGGGGGTGGGGGCGACTATTTGTCTGTGTGCTGTATAGATAAAGCT
>NC_051406.1:40480227-40480906 GCF_015228065.2 Penaeus monodon | reverse complement strand
AGGGCTCACTGTAACTACCGCCCCTCCCAACGCCCCTGACCCCCCCCCCCCAGCAGGACCCTAGCGATAATCCCCGACTTCCTGACGGTGACAAGGACGGGCGAACACCTGCGCAAAGGAGGGCAAAGTAGTTACCTCGGCGGAGATGGAAGAGTGTATTTGCGCGCGTAAAAACAAAATACAAGGGGCGGGTTAAAGTGACAAGAAGTTATTTTTCTTATGATTAACTAGATCTTTGTCACTTGTATTTGCTTATTCTTGCGCGCAAATACAAGTGACAGAGAGCTTCTCTCTGTGTATTTGCGCGCATAGACAAGCAAATACAGAGACCGGGTTAAATTAACAAGAAGTTTTTTTCCCCTCAATGAGCGATGAACGATGGACGAGTGTATTTGCGAGCATAAATAAACAAATACAAGTGACTGAGAACTTTTTCTCAAGCGATGGACGATTGACAAGTTTATTTGCGCGTGTAAACAAGCAAATATTGAGACCAGGTTAAGGCGATAATTTTTTTTCCCTCGCGATGGACGATAGACAAGTGTATTTGCTCGGTAAAATAAACAAATGCAAGGACCAGGTTAAAGTGACAAGAAGCATTTATTCCTCATGATGGTCGATGAACCGAGTGTATATGCATAAACAAACAATCAAAGGACCGAATATGAATGACAGACAG
>NC_051406.1:40480100-40480208 GCF_015228065.2 Penaeus monodon | reverse complement strand
CCTCGCGACGTGAAATGAAAATACCTGCGGAGAAATCGTAAAAGTGACGACTGCTTTCGAACGTAAATTATACGACGCAAGCACGACACATGTGAGATCTTCAGGCAC
>NC_051406.1:40479748-40479824 GCF_015228065.2 Penaeus monodon | reverse complement strand
GACAGCAGTTCAGAAACCTAGTGACGACTAATATGGTATATCAAAAATCAACCAGAAAAGTACCGTCGACAGAGTT
>NC_051406.1:40479072-40479427 GCF_015228065.2 Penaeus monodon | reverse complement strand
TAATCACAGACGAAAAAAACAAATGAACAACGAAACGAGACCAAGCGGCAGCCCGCGATGACGTGCCAATACGCCACTGCCCTCCAAACACATTCTGAAGACCCGGTTTGTATACCAGTCGAGAGCTTAGCTTGAAAATAGGCTCCGGGGTCAGTGGGCCGTGACCAGCCGTGGCAGCCGGGAGTCTCCGTTCATCAAGAGTCGCCAGAAAGGTGTTGAGTTCAAAAAAGAAAGAGTCACGAGTCAAAAGAAGGGAGCGTTATCTGGCGCGCGTCGGAGCGTGAGACCGTCCGTCATGGCGTTGCACCTCCCCCTGCATGCTCCGATTTTGGAGGGAAAGGCGACACGCTGGGTG
>NC_051406.1:40478483-40478971 GCF_015228065.2 Penaeus monodon | reverse complement strand
CCTGGATGGATCGGTGATTTAAAAAGGAAGAAACAGACAGAACAGGGGAGAAAATAAAGACATGGACGGATCAGTGTTTAAAAAATGGAAAAAGCAGAGCAGTGAGAAAGATAAAGACATGAACGGAGATATTAGAATAAAAAGAAAGATCGCAAGTCAGAGTTGTCACCGCTCGCCACGCACGAAACACCACTGCTTGTCGAACTCTACTCAACCTCGACATCACGTTCCAAAATTAAGAGTAAAAAAATATATATATATTGTCGCCGATGAAGCTAATCCAAAAAAAAGGATTATTTATCAAATCCCTCAATTCTTCACTCGGAAACAACAAAGCAAACTCGCTCACCTGAACGAGAATTGATTGTTTAACCGACCATCACTCAGCCCCTGACCTACCCCCCTCAACCCTCGTCCATATGCCACCCCTTCCCCCCTCTCTCACCCAGCCCCTTTCCCCTCTATCTCCCTCCAGAGCCTCCCCTTAA
>NC_051406.1:40478243-40478431 GCF_015228065.2 Penaeus monodon | reverse complement strand
TTCTTCTTTCCCTCCTCTTCGCCTCCCCCTTCCTCCCTCTATCTCCCCCTAGAGCCCCCCCTTCCCTCCTCATCCCCTTCCCCCCTCTATCTCCCCTTGAGCGACATAGCAACAAAAGCGCGTCGGTTCAGTGCACGTTTTATGCTTCCCTTTCTCTCTTTGCCTTCGGGGTCGAGAAGAGACAGTTT
>NC_051406.1:40477743-40477867 GCF_015228065.2 Penaeus monodon | reverse complement strand
GTGTGCGTGTACGTGTATGTGCGTGCGAATGTGCGTTTTTATACCTCTAAAGTTAGTGACAGCCAAGGGGAGTTTATTCATTATTGTCTAATTAAACCATTTTAATTATTGACGTGGCCCTGAA
>NC_051406.1:40477153-40477325 GCF_015228065.2 Penaeus monodon | reverse complement strand
ATGAAAGGGGGGGAGGGAGAAATCGAGTGAAGAAAGACACATGCATAAATAGAGACAAATAGAAACCGCGGAACAGGAGAGAAAAAAAGAGGTAAAACCAAGGGAAGACATATAGAGAAAATAAAAAACAGAGAGATTAGAGAGCCACCAATTAGCCGGAAGGCCCTAACGA
>NC_051406.1:40476967-40477110 GCF_015228065.2 Penaeus monodon | reverse complement strand
AACAAGGGTCACACCAATATCCACTTTCTCACAGTAACCCGATCACGATTTCTATTCCAGACGCAACTTTCGTACGCTATAAGGCGCCCCCACAAAACCTGATAAATGCCCGCAGTAACCATCTTCTATTTATGACGTGCAGT
>NC_051406.1:40476294-40476624 GCF_015228065.2 Penaeus monodon | reverse complement strand
TAACCTTAGGCTCTCATCGACCAACACTAAACCCACCGACCTTCTTTAATGGCCAGTGTTCCTCTAATCTAAATGTATTCCGTGCTCGCTTTGACTGACCTCATCATCTGACATAATGTAATCAACGAGAGACAGGTTATTACGAAAGCACAAAGGCAGAGACAACCACTCTTGTCTGCGTGCATGAGTAATCGATGTAGTTAATGTCATGTCTGGCTAGAATTCATGAGATTTTTTCTTTCTTTCGTGATGCTTGTGAACTCCCTCTCTTTTTAACAGTGTAATTGGAGATGTGTATCTTAAGAATTAGATGTTTCTGTTTAATTTTCA
>NC_051406.1:40475844-40476001 GCF_015228065.2 Penaeus monodon | reverse complement strand
AACCATACAAAAAATACGCAAATTGAGTACCTGCTACACCCAGATCACGGTAACATTGACCTAAATCCATGAAAGAGAGTGACCAGCGCCATCTGCCAACACCCGCGACTGGGTTAATGGAGGGCCTTTGTCACGTGACCCAATCAGGAAATAGATG
>NC_051406.1:40474957-40475494 GCF_015228065.2 Penaeus monodon | reverse complement strand
GCAATTCCACTACAAGAAAAAAAACAAAAAAACATATATATTGCTGTGCGAATTTCCTTGGACACTAAAACTGCAACTGAGCATTGTTTGTCTCTAAGATTGCACATATTTTGAGAATATCTTCTTTTTTTCGCGAGTCATGCTATTTTTTCACACAATGTTGAAAACAAAGACGACGTATATTAACACTTCGCTATCGTTATAAATCACTAGTAAGACAGATATCAAATTCACGTGAAGTCTCCAAGTATGAGAGAAAACAAGGGGTCGCAGAACCAGAAGTAAATGAAACTGCAATAAATGAAAAGAGAAAGATAATGAAAAAAGAGGAACAATTAAAAATGTAGAAAAAAACAATACAGAGATAAAGAAAAAAAAACGGAAAAAACTATAGCAAAACAAGGAGCAATTAAATCTACAATGGGAAAAACTCAGGCAGAACAAGGAATAGGTGAAATTGCAATAAAAGTATTACGAACGTGAGAGAGGAAAAAAGTAGCAAAACAGGTAACAATGGAAACTGTAGTAATATAAACA
>NC_051406.1:40474410-40474516 GCF_015228065.2 Penaeus monodon | reverse complement strand
ACGTGGAGAACGTGAGACGAGAGGCAGGAACGAGCAAAAGGAGAGAAGAGGACTGGACGCCACATCGTCGGAGGGGGAGGGTGAGAGCGTCCGAGAGTGGTCGTCC
>NC_051406.1:40473668-40474318 GCF_015228065.2 Penaeus monodon | reverse complement strand
AAACAGGAGACAATAACACCTTCGCACCTGACTTCACAATACCTGGAATCTCTTCTCACTACCTAAGATCCTGTGGTCCAATTCACCTCCTTCCCACCTCCTCTCCCCTCCCTCCCTTCCTTCCCTCTTACTTCCCCTCCTCCCCTCCCCTCCTGCTCCTCCCCCCTCCCTCCCTCCCTTTCCACCCCTATCCCTAACCCCACCCTCATCTCCCTAGCCGCATACTTCTCTTGGTACCCTTGCACATCCTTCCCTCCTCCGATACCCGGAGGTCCCTCCCTACCCATCCCATCCCTCGAGCTTCTCCCATCTCCTTCCTTCCTGTCACCCACCTCCCTTCCCTAATCTCGCTCTTCTCCCCATTCTCTGTCGCCTCCTCCTCACCCTCGTCACTCCCTTTCTTCTCTCTCTCCCCCTCATCCTCTCTCCTCTATCCCTCCACTTCCCGTCCCCCTCCCCTTACCAAACGGCACCCACACCTACACCGCAAAGACCACACGTCTTCGTACCTGCTTTGGAAGGACCGCACATATTACGGGAGTAAGGATACTTGAAACAAATTACTTCTCTCGCTGTGAATTTGATTGGGTCAGGACCCGTAACTCGGCTTTTATTTTTTTTTTCTCTCGTTTCTCTCGCTTTTCTTTGTT
>NC_051406.1:40473159-40473575 GCF_015228065.2 Penaeus monodon | reverse complement strand
TTCTTCGTACCTTCATTTTTCTTGCATTTGTCTCACGATTTATTTCTATCAAATCAAATCTTTTCTAATCATCTTCATTTCGTTTATCGCCCTAATTTGGAATTGATTCAAACCAATTACCGCACTACTTGTATTTTATTCAATCCTTTTCGCTTTCGTTTGTCCTCCCACTTATATTCAATCCGATCCTTTTCAATTCCTTCATCTCAGTTTCTATCCCTTTGAGTCAACATTCACTTCCCTCTTACCGTTACGCTGCCCCGTTACGCACGCAAACGCAAGTAAATGATACGCATCTGCACAATACACGGGCTGACAGTTTGGCTGACATCGGAGTCCAAATTCTGCTCATTAATCCCAACTTTCTTTTCGTACCCAAAGACGATAAGACTTTTCTTGTAGGACAGGATGAACGA
>NC_051406.1:40472737-40473015 GCF_015228065.2 Penaeus monodon | reverse complement strand
CCGAAGCACAACAAAACACCAGAACTGCAAAAGCGACAACAGCCTCTGACGCTGACATTTCCAACAACAATGGTGGCAGCGGCAGTGGCGTGTTGAAAGTTGTCAAAAGGCAAGAGGAACCTTGTAACATACTGCGTGGGAGTGTAATATCTGTCGGCTTTACGAAAGGCCTTGTGAATATGCAACGACCTATTACGTATTACGCAATAATCTCCCCCAATTTAAGATGATAAGCGACGGGAAACAAACACATAAAATCTAGGCATCCTTTTACGACC
>NC_051406.1:40472326-40472713 GCF_015228065.2 Penaeus monodon | reverse complement strand
TGCTAATTAGACACATAACAATGGTATTACGGAGAAGAAATTTAGGAGGAAGGCAGAGATCGTCCCATTATTTTGTAATATAAAATGACGTAGAGTGAAAAGATAAAACGGAGGAAGAAGAGGAAGCGAAGAGAATTATGACAAAGAAGAGGAAGTAAAATGGAATGAAAAATGAACGAAGAGGAGGAAAAGGATAATAAGAGTGAAGAAAATAGAGAGAAAAATGGGAGAAGGGGTATAAGGCAAGAAAAGATTACAAGGATATAGCGATATACATGGAAGGAGAGGAATAAGGATGAGGAAAGAAAGAGGAAAATAAATTAAAGTATGAAACAGAAGACATGGAAGAGAATGAAGTAGGTGATTATGGAAACGGAAATACCAAAC
>NC_051406.1:40471956-40472228 GCF_015228065.2 Penaeus monodon | reverse complement strand
AAAAAAAGAAAAAAACTATAAATGAATAACAAAGAAGGATAATAACCACGAAGATGCAAACACAAACACACAAACCCAAACATGTCTCAACATCCGGAAAAAAATACCTTCAGTGTACCTTAAGCTAAGCCTGCAACATTGCAACTACCACCACTTGGCACTTTCACCCGACGACCCGACCTTCTGACCACTCCCTGCGCCCGTACGACCACCTACTACGACTACATTACCTATACCTTACTCCACCTAAATACTCCAACTCCCATGCTCCT
>NC_051406.1:40471678-40471795 GCF_015228065.2 Penaeus monodon | reverse complement strand
CGGCGGGGGGAGAAGAAGTGAAAGAATAAGTGAAAACTGATAACGATGATGTTAACGAAGAGAAGAGTGAAAAATATCAAGGGAAATAGCAAAGAAAAGAACGAGACGACTAAGATC
>NC_051406.1:40471462-40471640 GCF_015228065.2 Penaeus monodon | reverse complement strand
AAACACACATTAAAAAAAAGACCTCACCTCCCTAACACGTAAAAAGAAGGAAACTCGCCCTCAATATCTCCCGCGTCAACGCCAGCGTCAGGAGAGAGCGTCCCATCCTTGAACGAAAGACTTTTAGCCCAAAACGGGAGTCGCCTTTCGGGGGAAAATGTGGCTCCGTTTCAAGTGA
>NC_051406.1:40470853-40470958 GCF_015228065.2 Penaeus monodon | reverse complement strand
AAGGGCACGCGCGTCTTGGCCCGAATGGAGAGAGACGACCCCAAGGGCCGATAATAAACGAAGACATGGCAAAGGATGAAATTGAATGATACACTTGAGGTTTGC
>NC_051406.1:40470150-40470639 GCF_015228065.2 Penaeus monodon | reverse complement strand
CACGAGCATCTGGGAAGGCAAAACCGACCTTGGGTGACGCCCTTGATGACAAAAGTTCTCGAGAAAGTTGTGACATAGAGAACCGGTCGTGGCTTTCTCTCTCAATAACTCGTAAAGTTTTTTTTTTTCTTCATCTTATTCTTTATTATCATCATTGCTATTTCTCATCTTTTAAAAGAATATAATACTACAAGATCCTTTACTTCATTTTTCTGTACATGGCTTTATACTTAAAATTATTCATTGTATTCCATAGCCTGATCATATGCTCATCATTATGCATTTATTTTTATCATCATTTTTACATCCTATTCCTCCTCGTCAAGTCGCTTCCTTTACTAAAATCACGGCATCGGTTTATTATTTTGCTTTTTTTTAATCATTTTTCATTATTTTCTAAAATGTATTATTGTTTTGTCACTTGATTTTTTTTCTTTCTCTGTAGGGCTGTTCGTATGTATGTTTCAACGTTTTTTTTATTGTATTCCA
>NC_051406.1:40469616-40469695 GCF_015228065.2 Penaeus monodon | reverse complement strand
AAGACGCATCGCCACGAAATCCCTTTCCTCTCATTATTTTCCCGCCAAAGAGAGAAGATCTGATTACCTCCGAGACAAA
>NC_051406.1:40469185-40469284 GCF_015228065.2 Penaeus monodon | reverse complement strand
GATGGAGTTTGGAAACGGGTTTATGTCACCCAAACTTTTTTTTATCTTTTTATCCATCACCTTGAGTGTGGAATACAAGGTGATAACATTAGGTATGGA
>NC_051406.1:40468712-40468929 GCF_015228065.2 Penaeus monodon | reverse complement strand
TTACTTTTAACGAGTTTATATCGCCTGGCTGACTGACAGTTATGGATGTGGGAATGGCTTGCACAGCTGTATGCAGATTCCAGCTTTAATTAATCTAATCCATACTGAAAAACACACCACATAAGCGTCTACATCTATCTACTTCCCAATAGATCTGCCTAACTACCGACAGACCCCAGCTTTACTTTCATTCAATATATGCCACGCAAATATTTAC
>NC_051406.1:40467590-40468453 GCF_015228065.2 Penaeus monodon | reverse complement strand
AAGTATGTGTATACACTATAAATAACAGCTCCATGTTCCCTCTTAACTTTAAATGTCCCTTAGACCCCCTACCTTAGGAAGGAAGGGCAGAACTTTCCCTTAGGGGCGAGCATGCCCACTTCCTTTGTCTTTTAAGGGATTGGAAGATCCAGTCCCTTGGTAGGGGGTGTGGGTAGGGGCGGAGGAGAAGGGTTGGGGAGGGAGTAGGGGTGGAGGTAGGAGATAGGATAGAGGGGTTAAAGAGGGAGTTGGGGAAGGAGGAAGGAGGTAGAATAGGAGGGAGTTGGAAAAGGAAGAAGGAGGTAGGATAGGGGGATAAAGGAGGTAGGATAGGGGAAGGAAGGGGAGGTTGGGAGAAGGAGGATAGATTGGGTGGGGACGGATGAGGGGGGGGGGGAGCATGGAGTAAGGAAGAGGTGGGAACATGAATTTGACAAAAAAATGAAAGGATAGGAGTAGAAGACGATTTAAAAAAACATGTGTGCGTTAATATGTAGTAGGAAGAGAAGAGAGGAGTGAAGAAGGAGGTGGCGGGTGGGAGTAAGAACAGCGAAGGAGTAAACGATAACAGAAAAGGAAAATGTTAGCAGCATTTTACGCGAAGGATCCCACAGCAAGGCGCCCGAGGTGAGGTATGCTGTTTAAATTCCCAAAACAAAGGAAATGCACCTGTACACCTTGGCGATAATAATATTATTTTTCTTTGTGGTTGGGCGATTCGATAAAGATAAATGTATATACGTTTTTTTTTTTATTCATATGAATGCAACTCATATGTGATTGGGCGATTTGATAAAGATAAATGCATATATGTTTTTTAATATTATATGAATTTCAATCTTTTCGTAGTGAAAAGAGAAATC
>NC_051406.1:40466992-40467327 GCF_015228065.2 Penaeus monodon | reverse complement strand
TGGTCACAGGAACCGGCAACGTTTGCAATACAATGCAATCTATCTTCTTTCTCTCTTTTTTGCATAGCATTAACGGAAGGACGCGCAAACCCTCCGGCAGGGTTAAGTGCACCCGGTGACTGCAACTTTTCATATAATAAGCCTTTTAAGGACATGTTTGATTATATACCTCCGTCTCTATCTACTTACATAGGTAGTGCAAGCTGTAGTCATGTGAAAATAAATTGCACATTGGTCTCTTTATGTGCATGTGCGTGTATATATCTGCACGTGTGTACATACACGAGTGTACGTATGTATAGAAATAGGGAATAGAAATTATTTTCTTCCAACCG
>NC_051406.1:40466530-40466698 GCF_015228065.2 Penaeus monodon | reverse complement strand
ACCGCGGCTGCTACAGGGCGTTCCGTTTGCCTTACAAGGGTATGGAGGGGGGGGGGGGAACCTGCTGGCGCCCGAGTCTGGAACGTCCTGTCGACTGACGAAGGATACGCTGGGAGGATCTCGGGAGAAAGGTCTCCTTGGGAGAACGGAAGATTTTTTTTTTTTATA
>NC_051406.1:40465933-40466006 GCF_015228065.2 Penaeus monodon | reverse complement strand
GTCATAAGGAAACAAAGATCCTTTCACCATTCAAATTTAAGTAAAAGTCTTTGAGGTCGAATATACCGGTATC
>NC_051406.1:40465652-40465838 GCF_015228065.2 Penaeus monodon | reverse complement strand
ATTCACAAACAGAACCTCGTAATAAAAATAAATAGTTACATTCATATATACATCGCCTCCAGACACACGCAAAAAAAAAACACACCGCCAAGGGATAAAACCAAATATGATACGACCGAAATTAAAAATTCATATTTCAGAAGGGCTACGGGCCTACTTATCATTCAGCCTTCCCCAGCGCCATCT
>NC_051406.1:40465416-40465511 GCF_015228065.2 Penaeus monodon | reverse complement strand
TTCCTCGCGCAAGGTCACTTTGCAAAGTCGGGCATTTTTTTTTCCTTTGTTACACAAAAGTTATTTTACGGTTTATGTTTGTGCGATTATGTTTA
>NC_051406.1:40464584-40465168 GCF_015228065.2 Penaeus monodon | reverse complement strand
CTTTGCTAAAAGAGTGAAGACATTTTTTTACCCAATCTGCATGACCTGAATAAAATTAAGATTGCATGATAAAAGCAACTGAACGGGAAGGCTTTTTTTTTTCTTTTCTTTTAGTTTGCTACAAAAGCAACTTGCAAAGTGTCCTTGCAGAAATATGAATTCACTCTTGCCTTACAAAATCATTATGATTATTTCTGAATTCACTCTTGCCTTACAAAATCATTATGATTATCTATGCATATGTTTATCTATCTACCTACTTTGTTGGTTTATTATTTAAATGAGCAATTAAATATACACAACGCAGCTTAGAATTAACATAATCATTTCTTCTATCACGAACGATAATGTAAGTCGTCGAGAATAAAATAAAATATTTACAAACGAATGAATTATACAAATACAACGAAATTTTTTGAAACCACTCGAAAGGAATTACGCAAAAAAGAGTTAAAGTGACAATATATCTTGAACAAAGAAAAGGGAGAAAAAGAATGAAATTAAAGAATAAAAGAACGAGAAAGGGAAAAAAGAAAATGTCAGTATCACAGTATGAATGAAAAAAGTACAAACTGATTCAAAAG
>NC_051406.1:40463925-40464234 GCF_015228065.2 Penaeus monodon | reverse complement strand
TATCACCTATCAACGCGAACCAACGAGACATGAAGGACACAACGGCGGTTCACGCTTCCCAAAACGCCCACGATGCGCCGCCCACACGCCCATTTCCGGACAGCCCAACCGCACTCTCGCCCAAGTACGAACTTCCGCCCGCCCACGCCCCTTCGCGCCCTCGACCCTCGCCCCTCGCACGCCCATAGCAGAGGCAAAACAAAGAAAAAATAGGGCGGGATTTCTGTACAGGTTCCGATGCGAAATGAGATCGATTTAACGTAGTGAAAAATTGGCGATTTTTTTTTTCGTTTTCTCCGATCTAGAAAT
>NC_051406.1:40463389-40463583 GCF_015228065.2 Penaeus monodon | reverse complement strand
CCACCGTTATAATGTCGACACGAAACAAACACACCAATAAATAAAAGTTCCGATTAATTTCTTGTCACACGCAAGAGTAACGCACTGAACCACGGGAAACCACGAGTAACGAGTAACAGCTGGAATGACATGCTATATCCAAAATGACATGCAAAGGTCATATGGATAAATTATAGAGGCGAGTCCATTAATAC
>NC_051406.1:40462951-40463161 GCF_015228065.2 Penaeus monodon | reverse complement strand
AAACAGTAAGTACAAAGAGAGAAAAAAAAATGGATATATATAAGTATACTTTCGTAATAGTGCTTGGAATTTTGAGAGAAAATTATAATTACGATTCGTTCCGCGGCTTCTAAAGCAACGGTGATAATTCAAGGTGACATTTCGCAAAATGAATTAAATGTTATGAAATTTTCTGAATAATAGAAATAGGGTTTAAAGTACTGACTGGTA
>NC_051406.1:40462446-40462562 GCF_015228065.2 Penaeus monodon | reverse complement strand
AACCTCTGTCGCCATCTACCCGATCACCTTGGAGTCGCCCTCCTTGTAATTGGTCTCGGCAAGACAATAGGATATCATGGATTAAGGCGCTTTGTATACGTCTTTTTGAAACCGCC
>NC_051406.1:40462233-40462405 GCF_015228065.2 Penaeus monodon | reverse complement strand
CCCCCCTTTTTGTTTCTCCTTCTTCCTCCTTACCCCCCTCCACCCCCGTTTATAGCTTCCTCCGCATCCGCTACATTACGAACCGCAAATCAAACTTCAGTGTTTATATTTCTTCCGCGCGTGGACGATCTTTATTTCCAAATCCCGTGCTTTCTCTTTCACACAAGTACTT
>NC_051406.1:40462078-40462200 GCF_015228065.2 Penaeus monodon | reverse complement strand
GACTCCTATACATGTAAACGCGTGAGATTCGCGACGCAAGGCATTCACGTTTTCGCTGAGCAACATTCGTGCGTAAATAAACTTTTACATTTTGAAAATACCAAGAGTTAAGAAGAGGAGGG
>NC_051406.1:40461554-40461822 GCF_015228065.2 Penaeus monodon | reverse complement strand
GCAAGAAGGGACGCGTAAAGATAAGGAAAGCGAAAAAATACAAAAATCATACCAAAACTAAAAAAGAAGAAGAAACGCGCGATAAAAGTAACAACGACAGCGATAACAAACATGGCCCGACACGTCTTCAAAGAATGGCCTCGAGGAGCATCAAAATGGCCATCATGCCGACCCTTCATCCAACCGCATTTTTTTCCTCTTATAAAAAAAATTAAAAAACCGCAATCTCATTCTTGCTTTAAGTCCATTCTGTCCACGTGGATTCTGC
>NC_051406.1:40461408-40461518 GCF_015228065.2 Penaeus monodon | reverse complement strand
ATCACAACGAAGACAAAGGATTAAAGTTCAAGGAATCCGAGAGGTCGCTAAGGTACAAGCGGTATTGTTTTTTTTCATCATTGTCATCCTATTTTGCTTCGTTTATTTCT
>NC_051406.1:40461054-40461193 GCF_015228065.2 Penaeus monodon | reverse complement strand
ATTCTTTTTCTCTTTTCTTCTTTTTTTAACCAAAAACTAATTTCGTTGACATCGAATATTTTGCGCGCCGAAATTCCGCAACATAACCGCCAAATTCTTTCATCGTGAACAGGAACTTCCTACGTAACTGGCCTACTAA
>NC_051406.1:40459859-40459928 GCF_015228065.2 Penaeus monodon | reverse complement strand
CTCATGAAACGAAATTCCTCCTCACTCGAAGCGAAGTGAAGACGCTCATAATTGGCCGACTGTCTATAT
>NC_051406.1:40459644-40459797 GCF_015228065.2 Penaeus monodon | reverse complement strand
CATTAAAGAGTAGAAGAGGCAAAGATATTGGAAACACGTTTGCCATGAAAGGTGAAATTTCGCGAGTGATGAGCGAGAGATAAAAAGGGTTTGTGTAGTTCATGTTTCACTTAATATTCTTTAAGAAGCGTTTAGATTTTTAAAAATTTATTT
>NC_051406.1:40458036-40459487 GCF_015228065.2 Penaeus monodon | reverse complement strand
TACATTAAAAAAATCCATTACTCTCCCGTCCGTACATACATAGTTAAGAGCCGCCTTTTTAAATCTGATAAAATATTACCTTTATGGTTCCTGACGCACTCCTGGTTCTCCGCCCACTCGCCGTGTCCCTCCCACTTCTTTCATTCTCTCTCGTTCTCTTGTCCTTTATCATCTACATACACATGGCTACTGTGCATTAATTTAAATCATTAAAGTACATGGCCCGAACCTAATTTGGCCCTAAAGACGAAATGTGGATTATAAAAGTAAACGGTGTGTGTATTATATCATGCATCTTTAAACGTAAACTAAAAGTCTGTTACGTAAGAACAATTATTCATCCTATTTATTATTTTACTTATCAATTTATCTTTATCTTATTTATTGACCTATTTACTTATTTATCAAGCAAAGGCATATTCAAGCCTCCGAGTGGGAGGCTGGCGCGGCTTCGGAGTCCGGGACTGCTGGAACCCACATCCGGGACACGGGGAGAAAAAGGTCCCGGACCCGTAACACGATCCTTGAAGCTACGAGCTATGACACCTATCCATTCTGCCTGACTTTTCACGACCTGTTACTTCTTTTGTTGTCTCTTCTAATCTATTCTGACTATCTTCACGTATCTTAACCTCTCTCTTTGTTTCACCTTCGGCATGTAACTAAGAGACCCTTTTTTTCCCTCCTATTATGGAAGTGCTTCTAAAACCCCATCAATCAACAAGTCTGGCCGAGCGAGACCTTGGCTGTTAGCACTGACGTCACGAATCATGCTCTTATACATCGTTCCCTTCGTAAAAACACGAAAAATAAAACTGTTTGCCAAGACACTAAACTGATATGACAATGAATCTTGAGAAAACGCGATTAAAATGCAGATCACGGGACGCTTCTTACTCCCGTCATGTTGTGTATATTCAACACCTTTAGCATAATAAACAGCAACTCCTGCCAATTAGTTAATGGAATTCGTATATGCAAACCTATAAACGATCATTATTTAAAAAAAAATCATATATAAACTAGACTAAAACGGCGATTAACAGCACGAGTGAAGAATGGCATAAAAATGAATACAGCGGTCGACAATATCGAAATATAAAGTATTTCGTGAAAAATGATTTTAAAAAATCAGAATTAACCCTTGCAGGATACAAAAAAGCACAAATATCTCCAACAATCCGATAGCTAAGGACTATTTCTTCCCCCCAAAAAACACTCTCGCCTCAACAAGGGGGAAAGTCGCGCTCCTTGCTATTCTAAGTAACGGTTGACGAGAATTGGTATATGATTGTCTCTTCGGGCATGAGAGTCTCGACCTTCAGACTCTCGCCTTCGTTACCAGTGTCTTTGTTTCCCTTTCACGCTTTATGACTTAGAGGAACGCTGTAGAAGGCACTGATGGGCGCGGTAGGAAGAGCTATAGAAAAGGGCATCGTACTGAAATATGG
>NC_051406.1:40457571-40457789 GCF_015228065.2 Penaeus monodon | reverse complement strand
AAACGGTTCTTTCGAGACCCTTAACGGCCGACGGAGCTATAAAAGGTATCCGGTACACACACATACACGTCACGAAGAAATATTATTAAGATACCGTCTAGCCACTTTCAGAGGTTAGTTGGGCAGCGCCACTATCTCGTGCATGAATCTCTCTCTGGGAGTTGCATGACACTGAGAAGGGAAAGCGATGAATTCCAAGCAGAAATATGGAGATGAAT
>NC_051406.1:40457223-40457349 GCF_015228065.2 Penaeus monodon | reverse complement strand
CACCCAACGTGGGAAAAGATACTCAAATATACCCTTACATAAACACGCGATAATATGGTAAACAAAGGAAGATATGGGAGGCACAGGGTCAGGTGAAGGTGAGGGTGAGTTAACCCAGACTCCCTG
>NC_051406.1:40456306-40457159 GCF_015228065.2 Penaeus monodon | reverse complement strand
CCATGTCCAACACACGCACACATACCCATTATCCTAAATTCACACAATCCTCCAGATGTCAGAAATACAAAACAGAAATTAGCGTTTAACATCGAGGCTAATCCTATCACGTGATCTACTGAAATGCCCCTCGATGTCCATATCAAATGCGATTTTAGAAATTCCTTGATATGTGTACTTGCCTCCCCGTAGGTGGGCGGGGGGGGGGGGGGTGAGGAGGGAGGGTTGAGGAGGGGGAGGAGCGAAGCGTGGAAGAGTGGGAGGAGGGAAGAGTGGGAGGAGGGAAGAGTGGGAGGGGAAGGAGGGTGAGGGAAGTGTGGAAGAGTGGGAGTGGGGGTTGGTGAAGGGGGAAGGGGGTGGGGTTGTGGAGGTTGGGGAGGGGTGGAAGGGAATGAGTGGGTGATGTGGGTGGTATATAGTGGGCAGTTTGGTAGGGGAGGGGAAAGGGAGGGGAGTAGAAGGTTAGAGGAAGGGGAGGGGGAGGGGAGAAGGAATGGAGAGGGAGGTGAGAGGGAGGAGAGTGGAAGGGGAGAGGTAGGGGAGAGGGAGGGGAGTGGGAGGGGAGAGGTAAGGGAGAGGGGGGGGGGTTAGGACCTATATGGACAAGTTCCCAAAACGTCTCGGTCTTTGATCCGGTTCTACGGAGCTACTCAGCCGATGACTCAGCAGTGAAGTTCTCCGGGTACAACTTTTGGGAACTCCAAGAAAAACGAGAATAAAAGGAGAGAAGGAAAGGAGAAAAAAAGGAAGAAGAAAAAGGTAAGAGAGAAAAGGGACGATGGAAAGAAATGGAAAGGGGGGATAAAAGATTCGAAACGCGATAACCAATTCACAACACTGACAAGGTGATGGA
>NC_051406.1:40455830-40456126 GCF_015228065.2 Penaeus monodon | reverse complement strand
ATACATCTCATATGGCCACCCAAGGTTACCCAAGCGTGCTTCCCCTGTTGATTCAACCCTAAATAGGCATCATCACCTCCTGCTTACCCTGAATTACCCACAATTAAGCACCGCAACACCGACGGCTCATTAGAGACGACGAGCGAAGCATTGAACCGAACCGCCAAAAAGGATTCGACTCTTTGTGTTCGTCCGCTCAAAGGATCTCCCGCTGCCTTAGGCTTATCTAAAGGATCGCACGCTTTGTTGTTCTTCGCCTTGTACATCACGAAGCCACATGTTCGAGCGAATCGCCA
>NC_051406.1:40455619-40455786 GCF_015228065.2 Penaeus monodon | reverse complement strand
TGGAACAAGACGAGAGGTTGAAATACGAGAAGAATCATCAATCCGACCGCAAATGAGAGTGAAGACGACCGTGTCCAATTGAAGTTTACATCTTCAATCAGTTGAATCCTGTTCAATCAATCGCTAATCCTGTTCAAACGTTTACCTCGTTTCTTGTTATACGAACC
>NC_051406.1:40455332-40455590 GCF_015228065.2 Penaeus monodon | reverse complement strand
GACACTCCAATATTACAAGAAGGATAATAGAAAAAATGTAAGGAAAATTACATATTAGATTTTTTTTCTTGATTCGATTTGCGTGTACCTGAAAAACTGTTATCTCATTCTGGTCATTGATAAATTATTTTTAAGGCCATGGTCGGTTCAGATCTATAAGACATGCTCCGAGTTTTAACCGCGTCGAGACACCAAAATACAGAAGCAAAATAAAATCAAAACAAAATACAGACGCGATCCCACCGTGCCTTGACAACC
>NC_051406.1:40454892-40455303 GCF_015228065.2 Penaeus monodon | reverse complement strand
CCCATCGACATAATTACACAAGCACAAATATCGAAAACAGGATACGATTATTCCCAGGGAAGAGTTACGTCATCGGTAAGCCACTCACTTCCGCTGTGATCACTCCTTTCACCCTCGTTGAAATCGCCCCGAGTCGTCCCTCCACCCCCTCCCCTCCTCCCTCCCCTCTGCACCCTCCACCCCTTCCCCTCCATCCCTCCATTCTCCCCTCTCCACCTCTCCCTCCACCTCATTCCCCTCCCCTTTCCCCTCCACAGCGCCTCTGTGATGTGGTTAGCTGATTACTTCGACCCTTGCGAGCATATTCATTTTGCTTTTCTTTATTCAATACATTTCGCTGTGACTGTGTATATGCTTGTATTTGGGATTCCTTTTTTTTCTTCATCTTCTATTTAATATATTCCGAAGTGA
>NC_051406.1:40454679-40454850 GCF_015228065.2 Penaeus monodon | reverse complement strand
GGCGACGTGGGAAAGAAGTGAAGAGGATCTCGACGTTCGTTAATGTCATGACCTTGTTGCACTTAAAAAGAAAAATCACTTCGATCTTGTCACACAAAAAAGGCTCTTCTGCTAAATGAAAGACAGCGACCTCGGCGTCGGCTCAGAATTGCCTTACTCATTTTTTTCTTG
>NC_051406.1:40454314-40454646 GCF_015228065.2 Penaeus monodon | reverse complement strand
TTGCTATTGACCTACATCAAGCCAATTAAAAATCTCATGTAATAGAGGTTCTTGCCGTAATACCATAAAAAAAACTATTTAATTAAGTGAAGAAAACACCATTTCTTAGACAAATACAAATTGAACATGATTCAAAACCTCAAAAAAAATCGCGAACATAAACCAGTCACATGCACACTCAATGCAATATTCACTCCAACTCTCATTAGACACTACAAACGGTATTGCAGTTGTGTTGCATAGCAAGAATAGTGAGAGTCTACGAGTGCATGCGTTTAGATTTCATTTGTGGGCGTGTCTGTATGCGTTTGTAATTGTAAAGGTAAGAGAGA
>NC_051406.1:40453965-40454212 GCF_015228065.2 Penaeus monodon | reverse complement strand
CGTACGCGTGCGTATTTGTATGCGTGTTTTGCATGCGTCTGAAACCATGCAGACTGCTAGAAAAAAGAGCAACCAAACCTCCCTCTAATTTGCATCCGATCTCAGCGCGCATACTTTCCAAAGTCACCTTGCAACTTCCTTATTGATGATGCAGTCTGCACGGTTGCAAACATCATGCAAGACTCGTCAGCAACACGCCAGGGATCCAAAAAAAAAGGAAGCCAAGTCGTTTTAACGCAACGATGAA
>NC_051406.1:40453763-40453932 GCF_015228065.2 Penaeus monodon | reverse complement strand
ACGCACGTTATTCGCCACCATCACCGCCGCCAAAAATAAATAAATAAATGATGAAAAAAAAACGAAATAAAAAGATAAAAACAATAAAAATAAACAAAAAATAGAACCCCGGAGTTAAGTTCATTCATGAGACGCTCGACTCGAATGAACCTCCACGTCGACCATCGTA
>NC_051406.1:40453495-40453719 GCF_015228065.2 Penaeus monodon | reverse complement strand
AAATCAACTCCAAAAAGGCGGGCGACAAAAGTGCTCAAAAGGTTGAAAAAAAAAAACTATATAATTTTTCCATTTTCCTTTCTTCTTTTGATTTCATGGTCGTTAAAAAAAACGTTATACGACGGAGAATCTTTATTTCTTTTTACAACCCGAACCATCTTTTCATTCTTCTTCTTTTTAATATATTTTTTTTTTCCTTGAAGTCTTTTAATACCATCTAGTGA
>NC_051406.1:40453329-40453422 GCF_015228065.2 Penaeus monodon | reverse complement strand
GTGACCTCTTCATCTAAAAAAATCCACAGAAAATGTGATTTCTTATTTGCTCGTATTGTTATAGAAGAAATTATGATAATTAAAAAAGTATGT
>NC_051406.1:40452984-40453258 GCF_015228065.2 Penaeus monodon | reverse complement strand
CCACGAAAAAAGTATCTCTACGAAAAAAAAGATAATCAAAAGGTTTCATTACGAAAAAGAAAGATTTTCTTGATGGGAAAAAAAATCAAAAAGTATCTTTACGAAAAAAAAAAATATATAATCATTAGAATTCCTCTTCGCCTCCGAAAAGCCCGAAAAGGCGTTAAACTCTTCCACGAAAAGCCAAAAGCCCCGTTTGTCACGTCTCCTTCAGCGGGGAAAAATATGGAGATCCTTGAAGCCAAAACGATCTTACCTGCTTTTGGGTCTTTTA
>NC_051406.1:40452247-40452653 GCF_015228065.2 Penaeus monodon | reverse complement strand
ACAGACTTTTGGAGATCAAAACCGCCACTTCTTTATGGGAGATTCCCTTCCTTGTTCTGGTTCGACGGTGGTCATAAACGCGCATTTTAATTTCGATTTTTTTATTCTTCATAAAAGCCCCCCCAAAAAAGGAGAAAAAAAGATAAAGATGACTTGGGATTTTCTCTCATCAGATTTCGCCATCAAATGCCTTTCATATCTGTTGATCGTCACAACTAGATCATTACATCAACTGTTTTCCGAAGATAAACATCTGTTTTGTAACGAGTCTAACCTTCTTTCACGAAGGCTGGAGATAACACATTACGACATTTTTAGAAACACAACAAAGGAATAATAACATCTGATAAATGAGATTTAAAAAATATATATATCTTAATCTTTTTTTTTCATATAATAATATCTG
>NC_051406.1:40451669-40451795 GCF_015228065.2 Penaeus monodon | reverse complement strand
TGGATAACATTGTCAGAGTCATCCGCCAAAGCAGGTTTTTTGAACAAGGAACGAGGCTTGACATTTAGAAATCTTGTATAACTGAGTTTTTCCTTAATCATCAATACCATCACTTAGACTCTGCTA
>NC_051406.1:40451364-40451535 GCF_015228065.2 Penaeus monodon | reverse complement strand
GCGGCAACAGAAGCAGTGATGATTATACCTTTTTGGTACGTTTCCCTTTCACACAAAATAAAGGAAATACTCTTTACACGTTCTCCCATTTCCTTGTTCCAGCAGAGCCACAGTACCGTGAACAACTTATGGAGCGTTACGACACGTGAACAAAAGCAGGCTTCCGGCGCG
>NC_051406.1:40450584-40450662 GCF_015228065.2 Penaeus monodon | reverse complement strand
ATACAAAGGTCTTCTCTTGTTCTTTATTGCATGCAACGCCATCATCCTCCCCCGCCCTAATGGAACGGTTCGCGAAGT
>NC_051406.1:40450347-40450520 GCF_015228065.2 Penaeus monodon | reverse complement strand
CGAGAGTAAAATTCGCGGATAAATGATGCACCGTTTTGAAAATTGTTCCGTTGATTGCATGTTGCACATTGCAATCACAGGTAACAGTACCCATGGTAATCATGTATTCATGAGCTTCCCAGTAAATGCAAAGCAAACGGTCATACAGCACGAACAAATCAGTAATTGTACGT
>NC_051406.1:40450079-40450160 GCF_015228065.2 Penaeus monodon | reverse complement strand
TGGCTTTCACAGCAGACCGAAAAAGTCGATGAATCTTTACGGAGAAAATAATTCCAATAATTCGGATAATCCGACTTCATC
>NC_051406.1:40449903-40450052 GCF_015228065.2 Penaeus monodon | reverse complement strand
AAAAAGCAGATAATCGGAATGAAGAAGAACTTTCACGAAACTCGTTAAAGATCGTATCTCGTGTCTCTCGGGATCACTGGTGTAACGAGACGCGGCGGAGAAGAAGTTCGCAAAAAAAAATATATATATTATAAAACATAAAGATAACA
>NC_051406.1:40449130-40449654 GCF_015228065.2 Penaeus monodon | reverse complement strand
CATCTTGAAAGAGAAATCTAATATCCCTTTTTTCCCCAAAAAAATCACCAATCAAAAATCAAAATTTCAATTTTTTCTCCAATCCTCTACTTAACTTTTCTTTTTTTCTATCTCCCGTGAAAGTCCAAGACCCCTTTCATCTCCCAAGTAAAAAAGGAAAAGAAGAAAAACAAACAGTAAATAGCGTAAACAAGAATAAACAGCTGTTCCCTTTTTTTCTCTCTCTCCTTGTTGCATGCGCGCGTGAGTGTGTCCGAATGCCTGCCCTCACACGTGAAGTTTTTGTTCGTTTACTTCATTAACGTTACTAGGTCGTCCCCACCGTTAACTCGACTGATGGGAGCGGCCGTAATGAAAGCCTTTTCTCTTTTCTTCATAGAGAGAACAAAAAAGGGGGGAGAGAGAAGGGAAGAGAGAGGGAGACAGAGAGGCAAAAAGAGGTAGATAGAAATTACGAAGCAAAATGAATCAATGTGACGGTTTGTCAGATTTTTAAAAGATTTTTATTCTTGAAAATGGATTTA
>NC_051406.1:40448738-40448947 GCF_015228065.2 Penaeus monodon | reverse complement strand
TTCTATCCACACCAGCAACAAACACAAACAAACCACACGCAACACCACATCAACAGCCAATCATTTCCCTTCAAAGCAAGCGTCGACGAGGCAACAACGAGGCAGGAGTTTCGACCTTGAAGTTAATGATGATTAGCGCCGGCCTAACGCTGTTAATCCGCCGCGCTCGCTTCTTCATGTCAGCCATGAAGGCCATTCCAGTGTGGAGT
>NC_051406.1:40448071-40448522 GCF_015228065.2 Penaeus monodon | reverse complement strand
ATCATGAAAAAACAGAGGAAACTAGAAGAAAACAACAACAAAGAAGTAAGAAACGTTCTTCAGAGAAACTCGCAAAAAAGGGATCTTCACAGGAAACAAGGAAAAAAATATAAATAAATATGTAAATAAATAAAGTATAAAAATAATAATAATAATAACGAATAAAAAAATGAAAAACGACATTGAGAGGAAACAAAGAAAAAAAGGCACTTAAAAACAATCATCAGAGGAAACTAAGGAAAAAAGAAAAACAAAACAAAAAACAAATAAATGAGAAAATATGAATGGAAAAAAAGCGATATTCAGACAGCGGTAATGATCCAAACTCAGCCAGCAAGGCGGCGGCGGCGACCATATGGGACGAGGAGGAGGTCGGTCGCCATGACAACAAGATGGCGCCAATGCTGGTTCGTTTCATTTCCCAGAGACAGTTCCTCGTTCCGCAGATTTC
>NC_051406.1:40447787-40447869 GCF_015228065.2 Penaeus monodon | reverse complement strand
CGAGCGAGCGAGGGTACATACGTATGTATGTCCGCATGTGTGTGCGCAGCGATTATGTACATGCAAACGACAATGCACCTTG
>NC_051406.1:40447320-40447759 GCF_015228065.2 Penaeus monodon | reverse complement strand
AACGCACATACATCCACATACCAGTGCCCGTGCGTACATACCTTCCCCCAAAAAATCAAAGCACGTACGTGCGAGAGAGCGCCCGTGCCAAGCAGCCACGGAAACGCCTTGGACGGACAGCGACTTCCGCAAACCTCGCCGGCAATTAAGAAGACATGCCGACCACATTTTCCACGCCTTTGTTTACCCGCGCCATGTGGACCGAAATATGCTGGATGCGCGCAAAGGAGCTGCTCTTGTCATAGCTTAAAAAAGTGGTTTTCTTTCCGCCAAAGCTGCCTTCGGGACGCACTTCGATGTGACAACTTCAAAACACGGTAGCTTTATAACCAGGGAGGGGGGAGGGGGCGGTTCGGATAATGGTGTTTATACTGGTTCTCTCGGAAGGAAAAGGAACTACTGTTTGCAGTGAACAAGACCGCAGGCAAAGGATAAATTG
>NC_051406.1:40446785-40446956 GCF_015228065.2 Penaeus monodon | reverse complement strand
AGCCCAGAGTGAAGCTTTGCACAGCCGGGCCGAGGGAGCGAGATGGCGACGGCTTGGTCCCGCCAGTGGTTCACCTTCACTCTCACGTTCACCATCGGGCCCTGTGGCTGCCGGCATGCTGTTCTCGCTGCAACTCTACCTTTAATGTTGCCATAATGCATGAATAAATGA
>NC_051406.1:40446097-40446208 GCF_015228065.2 Penaeus monodon | reverse complement strand
TTACCCCGACAGCCACCTTCAGCGACCCCCTTCCCTTCGCCAAACAACAAAAACAAGAACGAAACCAACGTTCCAACCCATCCCAGCTTCCAACATGATGATGATATCGCA
>NC_051406.1:40445971-40446051 GCF_015228065.2 Penaeus monodon | reverse complement strand
CAAGCGATTCCGATCTGCGAGGGGAAGCTGAAGTCAAGGCCTTGAACTCTAACTGTCCCAAGCAAGGCGGCAACACCCCT
>NC_051406.1:40444930-40445905 GCF_015228065.2 Penaeus monodon | reverse complement strand
CGCTTCCGTCCTTTTCTCCTACGCATCCTATCCAATAACTATTTAAAAAAGGAGAAAGAAATACCAGGAAAAAATAGATGAATAAAGAGCGTAAATAATAATAATGACAACAACAATAAAAAGCAGATAATAAATTGGAAAAACAAAAACAAATAAATAATCAAACAAGAAAACGAAAATGAGAATCAACAAAGCAAGAAAATTAGGAAATAACAAAACAAGGAAACAAAAACGAAAATAAAAAATCAAACAAAACAAGAAAACAAAAACGAAAATAAAAACCAAACAAAACAAGGAAACGAAAACGAAAATAAAAAATCAAACAAAACAAGGAAACGAAAACGAAAATATAAATGGACAAAGAACAAGATAAATAATACAAATAAAAGTTACAATAAATAAATATCCGAATAAAAACTTTACATGTCCATCCGTAAATCCATACGATACGTGATCACATACCGGAAAAGATGAGAAAAAACAGGTAAAACCTTCTAAATAACATTGACATAAACATCAGGATACAATAATACTACAAAACAGATGAAAAAAAAAGAATCTTAGAATATTTTTCTAAATACATTAGGAGCAAATACATCTAAACAATACATGAAAATACAAAAATACATACTTGAAAAAAGAGAGAGGTAAAAAAAAGTTCTTCTAACTAAATTATAAACACAGAAATCACAATCTCCAAATAATACATTTAAATACAATAGTCAACGCCCTTAACAATACCTCGCCGCCATCTTTGTTTATCTACGATCGCTTATCACTTTCTCCTTAAGAAGAAGAAAAAAAAGATAAACAGAAGAATTGATAACGTCTCCTAACCCTTCTCAATGGAGGTCGATAAGGGCGATATCTCGAGGTCTAATTGGGACTTGCCTTACCCGATATCACTGTGACAGGAGGTTGAATGAAAGCGCTGTGCGTAACAAATGGGGTTGATTTGGAGTAGGCCTATTAGGG
>NC_051406.1:40444644-40444710 GCF_015228065.2 Penaeus monodon | reverse complement strand
CAGGAAAGAAAGAGGATGCAATAAATCCATACATACACAAACCTACAGTTACTCGGTAAATTCTCA
>NC_051406.1:40444481-40444594 GCF_015228065.2 Penaeus monodon | reverse complement strand
GCAAGTGAGAAAATAGACTATAACCGAAATTTGATAAGGAGACGAAACAAAATCGAATCAAAACTTTGAAAATGCGCGCCCTCTTTCGGATGACATTTCATGATTTTTATATG
>NC_051406.1:40444339-40444461 GCF_015228065.2 Penaeus monodon | reverse complement strand
TATGGAAACGAAATATGGCGGGATTTCCATATTTCCTTATTTCATGAAACGGAAATTTTATAAAATTTAAATGAAATAAGGAAAATCAAAATGACATTAGGAAACTTTATAAAACCAAAACG
>NC_051406.1:40443502-40443888 GCF_015228065.2 Penaeus monodon | reverse complement strand
CTCGACCGCATGACGGCAAATAACGAACGCCAACACCGTCTACATCTGTCTACAATATCCCGTTAAGTTACGTTTTTTTTTTTTTTTTCGCTCGTGGACTTCTCTCTCATCAAAAGATTGTCTCGTTAAAGTAATCAAGATGTCCGTTATCGAATCAAATTCCCTTATCCGGAAGAAGTGACGATGAGACAAAGTATTAACCGGAATTACGGCTGGGTAATCCGGCTTCGGTAATCTCGAATGCTCGCGCGGTATCCGGCAGTTGGTTTTTGCAAAGGTATTAAACGGAATGATTTATAGGAGGGTCAATCGCAGTCCCAAGTTTTCGGGTCCAAGATACACTCTCTGCCTGAAAAGATAACTTGTTTGTAACATGTACAGTTAGT
>NC_051406.1:40443157-40443280 GCF_015228065.2 Penaeus monodon | reverse complement strand
TATGACCATAAGTAAGTGTAAGTGTGTGTGCATAAATCTATACGTACAAACAGACACACACAACTGCACAATCTCCCCCAGCAGGACAGACAGACATTGGGAAGGACGCGACCTCTGCCAAGT
>NC_051406.1:40442591-40442669 GCF_015228065.2 Penaeus monodon | reverse complement strand
AGAGCCTTCATTAGCCACCTAAAAACTCATGGATCCATTTTCTGGGCGACCATCAGAAGTCTGTGGCCAAGGCAAAGT
>NC_051406.1:40442011-40442155 GCF_015228065.2 Penaeus monodon | reverse complement strand
TCAGAGCGGGAAAGAGACCGTGAGAGCACAGACCCAGCGAGACCCAGACGGCTCGACCAGACAACGGAAAAGCAGACACTCTCTCGTAGTCTACAGGAGGACTCGGCTCCTCTGTCACCAAGCAAGGCTCTGTAGGTCAGGTTT
>NC_051406.1:40441345-40441562 GCF_015228065.2 Penaeus monodon | reverse complement strand
GCGGAGAGATGTCAGGGCGTAGCCAAGGTCGCGTCGGCAAAGCATCCGAACACCCTGTAGCGTAACTTCACTATCTCTGTAAACGAACGCGGGCGATTTATACAAATACAAACAAGGGATAAACAAAACAACAGAACATAAGACATTTGCTAAATCAGAATCAATGTAAATTAGGTTTAATGGATAACAAAACAACTTAATATATATCCCCAGAAAC
>NC_051406.1:40441138-40441217 GCF_015228065.2 Penaeus monodon | reverse complement strand
CCCCCAAACGATATGCATAAAATCCTAAATCCCCGTAAACCAACCTAGGGAGTATATCACCTTCGCCCGTGACCTCTGC
>NC_051406.1:40440982-40441091 GCF_015228065.2 Penaeus monodon | reverse complement strand
TATGCCACACGTCCTTGAATTCAGATCCTATCATTACATCACGATTTTCATTACCTCGCCTTCACCGCCTCTCGCACTCGGCCGATTCGTCAAAAGTGAAAGACGCTCC
>NC_051406.1:40440497-40440737 GCF_015228065.2 Penaeus monodon | reverse complement strand
CGCCTTCTTATAGGGGAAAATATGTCATGTACACTGTGTAATAATCAAGGCCAGTGGGTCACCACGCACGCTTTACTAAGCAACAGTCTTCTCGGAACTACTCTTGATAATAAAATGCTTATCACGTAAAGCTATATTTTGGCCTTAATTGAAGGGCAGTTGTAGTAGCCAGGTGACCCCCTCCCCCTCGATAATATTTTCGAAACACGAGGAACTGTGATTTGCATTACCATCAGTGTG
>NC_051406.1:40440130-40440411 GCF_015228065.2 Penaeus monodon | reverse complement strand
AATTTTCTCGTTGTTTCATAACTCTAACCTTAACCCATCGTCAAACTAAAAACCTTTAACTACAACAACATGACCAATCGTTCAGTGTATTACGAAACACTCCCATACATATATATCTACAGTACGAACGATAATGCCCGCGTCATGGTACTTGCGCACCATTTTAATGTTTCTCCCAAAAGACTGATAAAATAGCCACGCACGTGCAGGTTTGCCCGTATCTGTGATGGGGCGTGACTCATAGATACCATAGTTCACCGGTTGTCCTTGATTATAATCTG
>NC_051406.1:40439159-40439361 GCF_015228065.2 Penaeus monodon | reverse complement strand
CATACATACATACTGAAAGTATGAAGTAAGAAAACCTAAACACATGAAGGGAAACGCAGCCACAAACATCACGGATAATATAAGCTTCCGACGTCTCATATTCCAAAAAGCAGACCGTCTCATAATCCACACTACACTGTCCTTATGATCAAAGCGAGTAAGAAAAAGCCAAAGAAATAAATGAAAATATAGAAATATCACA
>NC_051406.1:40438261-40438693 GCF_015228065.2 Penaeus monodon | reverse complement strand
GGTCACCTGTTTAAACAATACGTTTCTCTCCCAAGATGGAAAGGCAGAGAAGAAGAGAAAGAAAGAGAAAAAGGTAAAAAATAATGCCTGCCCGCACTTGGCATGGGTGAAAGTGTCCATCGTGACCCATTGTCCGGAAGATACTCGGCAACAAGAGAAAGGGGAAGGGGAGGGGAGGGGAGGGGAGGGGAGGAAGGGGGAGGGAAGGGGAGGAAGGGGAAGGGATAGGGAGGAAGGGGGAGGAAGGGGGGGAAAGGGGGAGGAAAGAGGGAGGGAACGGGAAAGAAAGAGGAGGAAAGGAGAAGGAAGGGAAAGGGAGGGAGAGCGAAGAGGAAGGAGAGGGAAGGGGAGGAGAAGAGGGGGGAAGGAAAGGGAGGGGGAGGGAAAAGAGAGGAAGGGGGAGGAGTGAGGAGAGAAGTGAAGCCGTCGTTG
>NC_051406.1:40437964-40438057 GCF_015228065.2 Penaeus monodon | reverse complement strand
CCCGTCTTCCCCTTCCTTCGTTCACGTGCGGCGCGGGTCTTCTGAAATCTTCGCTATTCGTCCGGTCACGTTTTCCTGCCTCTCCCCTCGGCG
>NC_051406.1:40437803-40437883 GCF_015228065.2 Penaeus monodon | reverse complement strand
GTTTCGCTTTATTGATTATCTGTGTTTCTTCTTTCGCAATTTCAACGTCGGAATTGTGTTAGAGTTATCTCGGCGAGTTC
>NC_051406.1:40437459-40437763 GCF_015228065.2 Penaeus monodon | reverse complement strand
ACTCAGCATCTTACTGTCTATATTCTTTGAAATAATAATAAAAACTATAATCATCTCCAGATTTTTTTTCTTTCGCTTCTTGTGTCATTTACCAATTCCTTTTATTCCACGTTTACCTTCATGTTCGTCTTCCTTAACATCACCATCACCACTTACCTTCCCTCCTCCTCACTTCGATTCTTAAGGAAATCTCAAAATCTCTTCTTTACAATTCCTTCTCCCCTCCCCCACATTATCTTTCTCCTCCATTACCTCTTCCTCTTCTCCTCCCTCGGTAAAGGAACTCACAAAATTCCTAATTCTC
>NC_051406.1:40436475-40437188 GCF_015228065.2 Penaeus monodon | reverse complement strand
CTTTCCCCTTGCCATATAATCCTCCCTCCCTCAGTCGCTGCGGTGTTTCACTCTCTCCCCCCGCACCGTGAACCCGAAAACCTCAATGGTGTAAAGAGAGAGCGAAAGTCAGGCTTCCCGACCCACAAACCCGATGAAGGGTGGATACACGGACACAGCGCGAACATATTGTACAGTGAGTGTACAATATAGGGAGCGCTTTGTATAGGGAGTGTATCTGTACCGTGAGCGTGCAATATAGCGAGCGCATTCTATAGGGAGTATATTGTATAGTGAGTGTACCATAAAGCGAGCGCTTTGTATAGGGAGCATATTGTACAATAAGCTTACAGCAGAGTGAATTACCAGTACCATAAAGACGATCCGATCACAAGCGCCTTGTACAAATGGGCATTCAGAGCATCTAACGTATAATAGGCACGTGTCCAGTACAATCAAGACCTGTATATCGTGGGCGTCGATATGAAGTATTTGAAAGACTCGTGTGGGAAGACTCATGTGGGAGAGACGCGTGTGGGAGAGACTCGTGTGAGAGAGACCCGTGTGGGGAAGACTCTTGTGGGAGAGACTCGTGTGGGAGAGACTCGCGTCTAGGGCAAGATGATAAATAAGGAACTACATGATCTGAGGGCTCCTGTGGTCGATCTGGGAGGTGTTGTGGTGAGGCGATACGTTCGCGTGTGTGAAAGTATGGGGGGTTCCTTCCTGAGATT
>NC_051406.1:40435524-40435806 GCF_015228065.2 Penaeus monodon | reverse complement strand
TAGTAGGGCTGCGGTGAGGATAATGGCTGAGGAAAGAGTGGTTATGTTAATGATCACGCAAGTGAGTAAACCGCAGAGAAGAAAAAAAGAGTAATGTTAACGAGACAGGAAGTAACTCCGCGGGCAACCACCTCCATCGCTCACTTTGGGCTGCCAGGAAAGGACGCAGAAGGAAAATAAAAGAGGAAATGAGGATAAAACAAGAAGGAAATGGAAAGAAAATATGAGGAAAGTGGAGAGGAATTCATACATATCTTTCCTCTTTCTCTTCTTCTTTCTCAT
>NC_051406.1:40434419-40434813 GCF_015228065.2 Penaeus monodon | reverse complement strand
TATGTGTGTGAGAACCGGGCTCATAAACGGCGTGGACAGAGGCTCTCTGCCCAAGTCACCCCGAATCTTAACAAAATGGGACGGATATCGACCGTTAGTCCCCCCCCCCACTCCTTTCGGTGACCCCGTTTGAGAACCGCTCCCGACGACCGTGACCCAGGTGGCGGTGGGCGGCGGTGGTCGGCGGTCGTGTCGGGGCGCTGCACCTGTACCGTAAGGATCGTGACGTGTCCTACAAATGGCGAAGGAGGGCGATGGACACGGTCAGGGAGGATGAAGACGGTAGGGGGTGGATGGGGTGGGGTTAGCGGGGGTGGGGGGGCGTGGTCAGGTAATCGGGGGCGGAAGAGCGTTACGGTGGGAATTTTCTTTGACGTGCATATACAGGCGGACC
>NC_051406.1:40433873-40434097 GCF_015228065.2 Penaeus monodon | reverse complement strand
AGGAGACAAGACCGAGCATGCAGACGGAGTAATCTTTACTTTCGATCCTGAAAGTAAAGAGCATCGACTTCATGGAAGAAAAACACTCAAGTCAAATACTGACAACGAGGCATCATACACAGCCCGATTTCCAACGAATGACTGCTCCGAGATAAGCCAACTGCTCAGAACGCTGACGTCACTGCAACAGCAACAATGCAGCGACAAAACCCTTGCGTAAGAGG
>NC_051406.1:40433411-40433852 GCF_015228065.2 Penaeus monodon | reverse complement strand
TTCCTATGAGGAAAAAAAAAATAAAGCAGGCGCGATAGCAGCGGCGCCGAGAAGGAGAAGGACTTCTGAAGGAGAAAGACTTCTGAAGGAGAAAGACTTCTGAAGGAGAAGGACTTTTGAAGGAGGGAAGAACTTGTGAAGAGCAGGATTCCCAAGGTGAGAAGGACTTCTGAAGGAGAGGACTTGGCTCGAAGGTGACCCGTCGGGCGGCGAGGAATGTGGACGAGGCGAGGACAGAGCCGAGGCGGGGTTGGTGATGCGAGTGATGCAACCCTCAGCGCCCTCAGACACCGCGCCAACTACGCCTACTCCTCACTCGTCGGTTGAAGTGCTTGCTGGCCTAAAGCATCGAGCGGGAACACTTTGCTGCGTTTGTTCTCCTCGTTTGTGGATTTGTCTGTGTATTATGGGTTTGGTTAAAAATATGCTAGTGGGGCACAA
>NC_051406.1:40432411-40433089 GCF_015228065.2 Penaeus monodon | reverse complement strand
CGTGAGTGTGTGCAGCCAACGATCGCCGGCCATCCGCTCCTCGCCCGTTCCTGCAGTCTCTTCCTCAGGAAGTAATCATGACGTCCGCCTGAGTCACGCCGCTGTCCTCACTTCCAGCTGAATCGTCATGCCCCTCCGCGACCCTGCTCATGACCTGCGAGGAATTTCCATGGGGAACATGAGGAATCTAAACGACACAAATACGGAAAAAATACAATAAAAAAATACACGCAGCATACGTGAGCCACAATTGCACATGCCCGGCATTTTGAGCGCGGATCATCTAACAAATCTTTTTATTTAGCGGCCTCTCTTAGCTTGTGGCTCAACCAAGGCTTCCTTAGGCAGACGACCGAGGCTTCCTTAGGCAGACGACCGAGGCTTTCTTCCCCCCGGACATTCCAGAAGGGAGAGAGAGAGCTTATTACTCCATCTATTCTTCTTCATAACCGTAACGAGGAAGCCCGGCAGAACGCCTGCTATATATATATATCCCGAACTTCTGCCATCGTGACTGAACTTATAAATTTACATCTAGAATTACGTCCACGTCATTATACTAGATACTCCCACCCACCCACCCACCAGCCAACCCACCTACCCACTCCCTTACCCACTTACCCACACCCCTACCCACCCCACCCCCACCTACCCCCTTACCCACTAACCCACCGAATC
>NC_051406.1:40432111-40432382 GCF_015228065.2 Penaeus monodon | reverse complement strand
GAGAATACCCGCGGTGACTCAACATTGCAGCGGCTCGAGTACCAATAATGGGTCGCATTCAGACCCGCGGTCGCTTCGTCCTTGCAGTATTTAATAACCGGGTCAAGATCAGAGGCATCCCCAGGGGCCCTAGGGCGGTCGAGGCAGAGGCCGTGACGGAGGCGGCTGGTGGGTGACGCAGCTTCCTCCTGCTCGCCGCTGCTGCTGCTCCTCCCGGGGGAAAGGAAGCCGGGAGATATTATTAATTTATGATTTATTATCCTTTTTTGAT
>NC_051406.1:40431369-40431683 GCF_015228065.2 Penaeus monodon | reverse complement strand
ATGTTATCTTTATCATTGTAATTTTTTTCGTCCTATCAGTTAATATTAGAACTGTTAATGCGGTCAGCGTCCATTACACAACGCTCTTATAAACAAAAGTCACGGGCAAAACAAATACATGAAACGCAAACCTATACCTTTCAGACTAAGGCAAAATAAGGGAAGTTCGTCCAACAGTTATATGACAGGAGGGAGCTAACCCCCGCCTCCTCTACATATTACCCCACCGCGTAAACGGAAGCTCATCCCCTCCCCCTCCCATCAATTATCCCATACAACCACTAACGGAAAGGGGGTTAATATAAGGCCACGCA
>NC_051406.1:40431173-40431345 GCF_015228065.2 Penaeus monodon | reverse complement strand
CAAATCACCTAAATGATGATCACGTGACCACCAACGCGTGTCTGCCGGACGTGCCGTCGCATCGAGATGAGGTCGCTCACTCGTCGGGAACTCAAGGCTGTACGAAATGAATCTTCAAGTACGCAATGCATTCGTCGCTTTCGTCTCGTCGCCGTCTGGAGTTCGAGGCCGC
>NC_051406.1:40429758-40431119 GCF_015228065.2 Penaeus monodon | reverse complement strand
CACCAGCGGAGACACGCCCGAGGGACACGTCTTCTAAAACACGACGAAGGGAAACCACATGTCTTGTCCTTCAGGCTATCTCCAAGATCGGATTCCGTCTCTCTTTCATACGGTCGAGGATGCTTGGCCAAAATCTTGCTTGCTTGGTCTGCAATATTCTGGATGTATGACAAGCAAAAACCGAGGTGAAAATTCAGAAAGGAAAAATAAAATTCACCGAGGATAAACCTTGACACAGTTTACTTGTAAGCAACCCGAGGCGTGAGGAAGAATATTTTGTCCAATACAAACCAGGCTTAAAAAATCGTATCTGAAAATTTATGCCTTTGCTCTTTCCTTCTTCCTTGTCTCCATGCCCGACACGGCGCTTTCTCTTGCACTTCTCCTTTTCGCTCACTCCTTTTTACTAATGTTTCGTTCATTCCTTCTGTTTTCTCCTTTTCTTTCTTCTCTTCTATAAATCCCTCCTGGCTGTTAACCGGGAAACGGAATGGCAGCTATGCAGGAGAGGTGATCAAATTACCTTAACTGGCAACATTGGCTCATCAAACTCCCTTAATTGGCTACGGTGACCTGTCCAAGCGTCTATCACAGGCAGTAACACGCTAGGACACTAACCCAACAGTACCATGGCAGAGCAATTAACATTCCTAAATTGCGCGATGCCAAGAGATAACCCCAGTGTGGCTCTTGCAGATGTCAATGATGCCATTACCACTGGCACTGTGCCTCCACCGCCATCAGCGCCGCTACTTGTGGGCACTCGTGTCATCGCTTTTTCGCCACCTCTTATCGCGGTCTTTACTGCTTCCATTACTAGCTCCGAGGGCGCGAATCTCCTCGTAATTGTCTCATGGCACTGTGGTCGGTCCTGCTCATATATATGTCATCGCTATCGTCTTGCTTAAAATACGGACTAGCTGCTACTAACTCGGACTTTTTCCACGTCTTACTCTTAGGACTATCAACGCATTTAAGGCGAATTACAAACGCTATTAAAGTAGTTAATGGCGGGAACACTAATAGCTCTGACTCATGTGATTACCGAGTGCTCGCCATAGTCACAGTTGGTCTTCATCTCTTAAGAACGTCTTACAAGGCGCGGGCACTTTCCTCTGAATTCCGCATTTGGCTGTGAAGCTCTGCGGACCATCTCGGTGACGTCATTAAAGTAGGAGAGGCCTATTATTTTCTCTTAGATCATGTGCGAAGTGATGGAAACGAGTGAAAAAAGAGGACTTATGCTAAATTTAAGAACACAGTTTATGGCATTTTAGTTCATCGTCCTCTTCAACCGACAAAATGACCATAAAACCAGAAGTCGAGACAAACACCCATCACTTCGCCTCGAGCACACCTAT
>NC_051406.1:40429084-40429710 GCF_015228065.2 Penaeus monodon | reverse complement strand
AGTGCTCCCATCACGTCCGGTCACACACCAAGGACATCTTCCCTCACTTGTAGGGTCATGAGCCTTCTTCTCCTTCTTCTCCTGAAGTCAAGACGTCGCGATGGGGATTGTCAGGACGTCGGAAGACTGCCCTCAGGGTGCGATCAAACCCATCGTCGCTCTGTCTCCAACTCGTCAATGAGATGAGGCAATAAACATACGGTATAAACAATCCTCTATTTATCATGAGCCGAAGGAGAAATCGGCTCATCAAAATACGCGACACAGATGATTTTAGACAAAGTTCTCATCAATGTTAAAAGGCGATCGCGTCGTCCAAGGAGGCACTTTCGCAGCGCCGCCAGACGGACCCCAGGAAACTCCCTCGTGCTAACCGAGGCGTTAGCATTGCCGGTCTGGGCGACGGCGGGTGGTTGGGCGGCCCCTAAACAGCTGACTCGCCCGTCCCTCGCTCTCGCCACCTGGGCCTCTCGACACCTGATTCGGTCGCCACCTGGAGAGCGAGGGGCATCTCCCAGGTGCGGCACGAGGAAGCGGAGAGCAAATTTACCAAGCCCCGAGATCAATATTCTATCAATATCCCGAGCATGGCGACATTATGGGAGAGCTTCCTGGTGGAATGTTTT
>NC_051406.1:40428941-40429021 GCF_015228065.2 Penaeus monodon | reverse complement strand
ACTACCCCGCGCGCCAAGGCTAGGGTGCTCGTGGATTTACTTTCACTCTCGCCCCTCGCAAAGCCTCTCACGCTCAGGAT
>NC_051406.1:40428341-40428786 GCF_015228065.2 Penaeus monodon | reverse complement strand
TTTATCGCACCCAACAATTTCCTTCTTTCGCGTCGCCATTCGGGATCTTAAACAAACAAAAAAAACATTTTTCTATTCTCCATCACTCACTCTGTCTTTTCCCCGAAGTTACCGATTCTGAAGCACGACTCACTCGGGAAAAGGAAATAATCTGTGCTAAAAAACAACGAACACTTAAAAAATTACCGAATGTCTATTCCTACCGTTTCGTATTCGTGCTTTATTAGCCACTAGGCCGTGTAACAACGCCCACGCTCACGGTCAACGTCTAGATATCTTGCAACCTGCAAACAAAGTACCTTCTCTTGAAACTACAATAGACGTTGCAACACGACTGCCCCGCTAAGGCCTTGCTGGCGTCTGGACATCGTAACTCTCCCCCGGGCGCGCCTAACCTCGTGTTTTTGTGCCCGCGTCAGTAGCTAGCGTGTTGGTGTTGATATTA
>NC_051406.1:40427979-40428164 GCF_015228065.2 Penaeus monodon | reverse complement strand
TACAAATGTCCCAATGAACTTTATCAGACGAAAATGATAGGACACTATTTTGCCTTTGTGTAGTACAAGACACTCCGCAATCAATCCCTTGCTTATACATCCCTCTTGCGCGGTGTCCTCGATAACGACACCATTATAAATCAAGCCTGATAATAGTGCCCAGCGCTGGACACCTGACACGTGGC
>NC_051406.1:40427658-40427941 GCF_015228065.2 Penaeus monodon | reverse complement strand
ACAGCACAAAGGGCCTGACTCGCCTCTCGCAGCCAGATTGGCGGAATTACACCAAAATAAACACATTTTTTGAACGCACGCAAAGCTTTCACAGCATCACACCCAGAACAGTGGAATCAGCCCACCCACCCACGCCCACGCCCGTAGACTGAGCCGCCCTGCCTATTGTTGCGCGGTAACAGTCCGCACAACGGTCATCCCCCTCCCCCCCAATACTGGACAGACGAAGATGACAATAGACGGACTAGAAGCAGCCATCTAACTGGTCTCCGTGGTCTCTTCC
>NC_051406.1:40427034-40427343 GCF_015228065.2 Penaeus monodon | reverse complement strand
CCCTCCACTATGCCGCCAGCAAGAGGTGACCTTCATGCCCCCGACAGCCAGCCTCGCACAAATTCGACTCGAAAGTTTGTAAATATACATTTGTTAGCGGTCTTGGCTTACAGCGTAAAGAATATGAAATATGTCTGCAGCTGCGGCCTGTCCTGGGACGTATCCGCGTGTTATGTGCGGATTTGAGGAAGAGAATCAAAGACGAACACGTAATAAATCAAAAATCTATTTGTAGATACATAGTTTTTTTTCTCCCTGAAAGCCTCTTATCCACGTGATCAGTATGGATACAAAGCCACATGGTAAAAC
>NC_051406.1:40426499-40426956 GCF_015228065.2 Penaeus monodon | reverse complement strand
AAAGAGCAATGCAGTCTAAGCCACAAAACCAAATAACATTCCTCTAAGAATCCCACGTCAGAGGCCACAAGCGACCCACGAATTCGACAAAGCAAGTCTCTCAGGACTTTCAGATGATGCGAACCGGAATTAGTACACGGACATGGGTCGTTATGGAGATTGCGTGGCATGGGCATAGCGAGAGCAGTACCCAGTGCCCGATGCACGGGAGGGGGAAACTTTCACTCTCGCCGCGGACGGAGAAACAATGTGGCTGCTCTTCTGTAGCTTAATCTTCTTGCCTGGCCATGCCTAATTCCTACCTAACCTGGCTTGCTCTCTCTGGCTTGCTCTCTGTGGCTTGCTCTCTGTGGCTTGCTCTCTGTGGCTTGCTCTCTGTGGCTTGCTCTCTCTGGTTTGCTCTCCCTGGCTTGCTCTCTCCGATCTGCTCTCCCTGGTTTGCTCTTTTTGGCTTGCT
>NC_051406.1:40425919-40426447 GCF_015228065.2 Penaeus monodon | reverse complement strand
TGCCTTCCCTACGCATACAGTTTCCTCCCATGCCCTCCCTGCCCCGCCCTTCCAAGTCTCGCTCGCTCCCCTTGCCCCTCTCCAGCTTCCCTTGCTCTCCTTGCCTTCCCGCTTTGTTCTCCCTGCCTCTCCCACCGAATTTCCCTCCTCCCTTGCTTCCGTTGATTCCTGCCCCCCCCCCCCCTCCATTTACCTCCCTTGCTCTCCCTGTCTACATGTCTCCCTTCTCTCTCCTTGCCCTCTTCTGCTTCCCTTCCCTTCCCCTCCTCACCCCTCCTATTTGCCTCCATTGCCCTCCTCACCCCCCCCATTTGCCTCCCTTGCCCTCCTCACCCCCCCCCCCATTTGCCTCCCTTGCCCTCCTCACCCCAGCCTCCCCCTTACCCTCAGGCAATCCATCCTTCGTTGACCAAATCTAGTAAAGAAGGCTAGCCAACAACTTTTTTTTTCTCTTTTTAATCTCTCTCTCTCTGAACTTTCTTTTTCTTCCCGAACCCAACGCTTCACTTTCTTTGAGGATAATTTCGC
>NC_051406.1:40425661-40425828 GCF_015228065.2 Penaeus monodon | reverse complement strand
TTCCTTTTATGGTTATCATAAAAACGATAACTTTTTTTTTTTACTGATTATTCGTAATCATATGTTTATTTTAGCTCGCTTGTTGGTCTTACCAATCAACATTAATCTCTACGCCATATCAGTTTTCAGTAATTACAACTGCATCCCCGTCGTCTAATCATAACTGG
>NC_051406.1:40425497-40425598 GCF_015228065.2 Penaeus monodon | reverse complement strand
CGTCGTTTGATTAAAAAACGGGAAACGAAAAATCAGACTCGATGCTTTGATGTTTTTCTTCTGTAAGTAATTTAGATGTTTGGTTCAGTGGGTTTTATAAG
>NC_051406.1:40424966-40425059 GCF_015228065.2 Penaeus monodon | reverse complement strand
CGGAACCCCGCGGCCAAGCTCGCCTCGTGCAGGTTCTCGCCCCCTGGAGGTTGGGGTTGGCTCTATCGTGTTCGTTTTTCTTCTTTTTTTCGT
>NC_051406.1:40424763-40424949 GCF_015228065.2 Penaeus monodon | reverse complement strand
TCGACCGGGTCAACTTTCACTCTCGGCCGCTGTGCCTGGCGAACTTGTAACTCCCTTGCACGCTCTTTCTCCTGCTCTCCTTTTTTGTCTTTTGGTCTTTTAGTCTCTGCTCGTTTTTGTGTTTTTGTTTTTGCTTCTGTATCTACTTGTTTGTTTGTTTGTTTGTGAGTATGTTCCGCTCCCACC
>NC_051406.1:40423830-40424540 GCF_015228065.2 Penaeus monodon | reverse complement strand
CCTGTCTAGCAATCTTCATTTCCTCGTGAAATCCTCGTACACTGCCATACCCAATAACACTGAGATTTTTTTCCTTTTTTATACAGATACCAGGAACTAAATAATCCCAGCAAAGGCAGGATATGTACCCTAAGATTTTATCGGCCTTTTATCTTTTACTGAATGAAATACATCCTCCAATTTATAATTTTCTACGAACTATAACCTTTTTTGTTTCCCGCTTTATTTGGTGCACTTACGGTCTGTTCTGTCTATAAACACGGAATCATCTCTGAAAATATTTAACAAAAGAATGCCATTCACACACCTCCCCCCCCCCCCCCCGCCATTCCTTTGTTCCCGGTTTCCACATGCTCTTCCACCCGCAGCCGCCATATTCGTGAAAACCTCGAGGAGATGAAAGCTAAAATGCAATTTTTTACCGCGCGTGGTCGAACTGGGACGAAATCGAGGCGCGCAAACCCCATCGTCTCGGTGTATCTGTCTTCGGCAAATACACCATTACCCGCGACACCGAAACCTTATTTATGACGACTTTCACTCTAGACTCGGCGATAACAGTCTCCCTTGCTTCACCTCGCGACAGTCACGTTGGATAAACATTCGGAGCGAAAACACGTGTTTCTCTTCTCAGCCGCGTTGAGGTTGGGTTGGGTTCGGTTGCGCAGGCCGTTGCTCCTATTTGTTTAGCGTCGAGATCTGATTTCGAA
>NC_051406.1:40423064-40423797 GCF_015228065.2 Penaeus monodon | reverse complement strand
AAAAGTGTTCATTACAATCCATCTCTCTTTGATTGCCTAATGGAAGGGCTTAGATAAATGCGTGCACATCAGACACCAACCCAAACAGGCAGTTACGGGCCATAGCGGGCTATGATCTCTCCTCCACCCCCCACACTCCTCGATTGCCCCGGCGAGTAATTTACCCTTTTAAAAAACCACAAGTAACGCAGCATTTCCCAGAGTTTCATGCCCGGGCGTCGCGGCGCCAGACTGACCCCTCCATCTCATGACTTGGTAATACAGCCCGCCTGATGACACCCACAGCTGCAGGCATGGTAGTTAAGCAGGCGTAACGAGGTGCTTACGCCCGTGAAAAACCGCCTCTAAACGCTCTTATCTGCAGCCGAGATGCGACAAGGCGACAAGTCAGGTTTCATTCTACCATATAAAAAAAAGAGAGGGAGAGAAATAACACATACAACCAAACGTTATATACCGCTTCCCATGACGCCGTGAGAGCAAAGCGAGTGTCGTGTCTCCGGTGATGGGTGAGGAATGGCGGCAATTACAGGCCATACAAACACATAATGGATCACATGTCAACGGGGCTTTCGTGACGCTGTGACTCCGCCCGGCGATGAGCAAGGGTTGTTTGTGTTCAAGCAAAACAAAAGGGAGGTTGACGGCGTGAGAGGGTTGTTAGGAATCGGAAGAAAAATACACATAGACGCGCACACATATACAGAGACTGAGAGACATACAGGCAAGCAAG
>NC_051406.1:40422702-40422862 GCF_015228065.2 Penaeus monodon | reverse complement strand
CACACAAACACACTCATGCATATTCACACAAGACAAGCTTAATAGTCCGTGACTTCTTGCAACTAATTCGGTTTATGAAGCTGTTCCTTCATGCAAGCTCGATTCGCGTTCTCGAAGATCCTTCCCAATGTCAACTGGCGGTTGTCCCGTCAGCATGATA
>NC_051406.1:40422119-40422458 GCF_015228065.2 Penaeus monodon | reverse complement strand
CACACTTACTCTCATAACATACATCCAACCGGCCTATCATCCATCTCCAGCGCCACTTGCTCCCTTGGCACGGCAAGGACAAAACAAACAAAGTCACATTTGTTTGTTTGTTCGTGTCCGCAGCGTCTAGGCGGAGGAGAAAGCTGGCCCGCCCATTTGGCCACAATTTGAGCCGTTTGCGCAAGATGGCCCACGACCTGAGACAAAGACATGGACTCGATCTTTCTTTCGTTTTCGTGAGCGGTTTCAACGCTAAACAATTCTGGCAAATGTGTCAAAAAATAGATTAACGATGGATGAATACATACTACAAATGATATGGGAAATGATAGATTGATA
>NC_051406.1:40421644-40421882 GCF_015228065.2 Penaeus monodon | reverse complement strand
GATGAGACAAGTAACAGCGTTGCGACAAAATCCGAAACAAACACACATCTGAAAAGCCGACTTTAATGACAGGGGAAGGGGGTGGGGGGAGGGGGATAATTCAAGATACACGTGTTGAATAACTTCCTTGTTATAGAGTGGGGAATCCATTAACATATATCTAAATTAGGTGAAGGGGAAGGAGGTGGGGAAGTAGGAGGAAGGGAGAGAGGGGAAAAGATGACTAGGGGTAGGAGGA
>NC_051406.1:40421110-40421267 GCF_015228065.2 Penaeus monodon | reverse complement strand
AGAAGCTGGGGAAGGGCTAATTAACTAGAACAGAAAGTGAGCTCGTCATGTACTGAGCCAGACTTGTTATTCACGTCTACTGACTAACAGCATCTTACCGAGAGCAGTGCGGAATGCAACAAGCCATAACCCCGATAATACGAATCTTGCACACAGA
>NC_051406.1:40420753-40421030 GCF_015228065.2 Penaeus monodon | reverse complement strand
CTTACGCCCACACTTCCGAAGCCCTTTGCTGGTCTTCGTAACGACTATCACAACGACTATCACAACGACCACTCCGCCAAAACGACCACTCCGCTACAACCACTCAGACCAAAACGACCACTCCGCCACAACGGTCACTCCGCCACAACGACCACTCCGCCTAAACGACTACTCAGCCCAAAACGATCACACCACCAAAACGACCACTCCGCCACAACGACCGCTCACATTCCTCGCATCCACTAACTTCCAGCTTCGTTTACTCACTAAAGCGCTT
>NC_051406.1:40420418-40420529 GCF_015228065.2 Penaeus monodon | reverse complement strand
GAATAATCAAGGATACGGCAGAGGAGGGGGCGGGCGAAGGACGCCTCAGACAGCCCGAGAGACCCCGTGACCAGCCGCGTCCTTGGCACAGAGGCCGCGGTTCACGAGAGT
>NC_051406.1:40420294-40420400 GCF_015228065.2 Penaeus monodon | reverse complement strand
TGGAGTCACCGGCTGTAAATTATCTCCGCCATTAACAACACCAACACAGATGCGGGTGATGCGATTTTGGCGGGAGGGGCTTGGGACTCGGGGATGCATTCGTATC
>NC_051406.1:40419955-40420047 GCF_015228065.2 Penaeus monodon | reverse complement strand
AAGAAGATTCGAAAGTGATGAGTAATTGATGATTACGGGGATGCTAGTAGCGGTGAGGCAATTAATAAGTGTGTTGCTTAGAGAGATTGACG
>NC_051406.1:40419486-40419780 GCF_015228065.2 Penaeus monodon | reverse complement strand
GGTTTTCAAAAAAAAAATGCAAAGAAGACAAGAACTGAAATAAGCAGAAAAAAAACACACATTCAATCAAACCAACTTCCCAATAAACAAGAAGCAATCGAAAGGGAAAAGAAAATACAAATGAACCTCATTATCCGATGCCAAAACAAGTGACTATCGCCGATCCTCCAGAAACGATAACAAACTAAAAACCGCTCATGTTTTCTCACGTAACTTTAGTGGCATTCGATCCCCCGCTCTGGTAGTGAGGCGGTCTCGCGGCTGAATAAGACCGGGTTGGGAGACACATTCATT
>NC_051406.1:40419302-40419459 GCF_015228065.2 Penaeus monodon | reverse complement strand
GTATGTGAATCTAGTCACTTCAATCCCAACAACGTCCTGTCTGTGGGATAGATAGGAACACTGACCCGTAAACATGCGAGCGGACAAACACATTCGCTCATACTCTCATATATAAGTAGAGATCTTTGCGGGTAAGGCAAACGCACGCACGTACGGC
>NC_051406.1:40418990-40419201 GCF_015228065.2 Penaeus monodon | reverse complement strand
TCACTCACTCCCTTCCTTCGTTGTTATTTATCATTTCTAGTACCACGTCTTGCTTTTCTATCCTAACCCTCTTCTTTCCACTTTGTATCTGGCTTTGCATTATTATTTATTCCCCCTTTTTGTCCTAACGCCATTAGTTTAAACTCACACTTGAATTTTCCCTCTTCCTAAATCACATCGCTGTCTCTTCCGTACCCAATCTTTTTTTTGC
>NC_051406.1:40418578-40418893 GCF_015228065.2 Penaeus monodon | reverse complement strand
TTCGGAGCGGTTTTCCAACCGCTCCGAATCGAGCGCAAATTCGCTAATTATATTCCCCCCTTCTCTCCTCCACCCACGATGTTCCTTCTTAAATTATCCTTAGAGTATTTCTCTTCCTCTTTGTCTACTCTGCCTAGAGTAAATTTCCATTAATTCCGTATACTTTATCTCTCTCCAGCAAAGGGCCCCCGCAGCTCCGAATCGAGCGCAAATCCGCTAAATTAAAATTATGTGCGAGCAGTCGACTCAGCTTCCTCGGTGAAACTAACCGGAGAAAATCACTTAGTTCCGTGAGCTGCTTTGGGTGTAGGCGGC
>NC_051406.1:40418042-40418273 GCF_015228065.2 Penaeus monodon | reverse complement strand
CAAAAGATATATACGAAAATAATACCGCTCGTATACCATCCGAGTCGAAAAGAATTAAAACAGGCTACAGCAAGCTGAGTCCATCTTCGGTCCATCCGGCTTTTAAGACCTGAAGTAATAATAATTTCCATTCCCCTTTTCTAAAAACTCCCTCGTCCTAACACTTTCAGGTCAGCCTCCCAGAAGCATTGGCTTCTAGAAGGCTTCAGCCCCGAAAGTTTGAAGTTCACT
>NC_051406.1:40417625-40417740 GCF_015228065.2 Penaeus monodon | reverse complement strand
ACCTCGAGTTAGGAGCAGTTAAGGAGGCGTATTTCACGTCTCGTTTTCTATTCACTTTCCATTTTCTATTTTCAGTTCCAGGCGCTTTCGATGAAATGAGTTTTGTGGGGGGGGG
>NC_051406.1:40416850-40417350 GCF_015228065.2 Penaeus monodon | reverse complement strand
TTCTATTTATTTACAGCACTCGAGCAAATTTACATATCAAATTCACGACTCACTATACACATCACTCCTCAAAACAGACCCCTACGACCCCACGCTGTACACACACCCTTCACATATTATTCAAAAATTCCGTTTCTCACACTTGTTCATCATGGCAAAGCACTCCTCTCCATTCCTGACTCCTACCCCCCCTCCCCTTCCTCTACCATCTCCTCTTCCTCTACCACCCCCTCCCTTTCCCCCACCATCTCCCCTTCCTCTACCACCCCCTCCCCTTCCCCCACCATCTCCCCTTCCACCACCCCCTCCCTTCCTCTACCATCCCCTCCCCTTCCTCTTCACCCCCTTCCCTTCCGCCACCATCCCCTCCACGTCCACCAACGACTAGGCGGAGACCTGAGCTAAGTCGTCAGGTCGTGACCGCTACGACCTCCGAAGGGCGCGCGAAAGACACACTCATCCGGGACCTCAGCTTCGCCTACCGACGCTCCTGAGAGGTT
>NC_051406.1:40415522-40416716 GCF_015228065.2 Penaeus monodon | reverse complement strand
TAATCGTGAAAAGAAGGACGCGTGAAAGGCAGATTCATCCGGGACCTCGATTTCGTCTACCGTCGCTCCCGAAAAGACACAGGAGAAAAATAATGGAAGAGAGAAGGAAGGATAGAAGGAAAGAAGACTGGAAAAAGAAGAAGGGCAAAATAGAAAGAAGAAAGAAGGAAGAGGGAAGGTAAGAATAAATAAAGGAAAGGAAAGTAATAAAGAAAAAAAGAAATGGGATAGGGGAAGGGACGAAAGAGGAAGAACGGATGAAAAAAGTAGAGGAAGAGGGAAAAGAGATAGATAGAAGAGAACGAAAGAGGCGGAAGAATTTAGAAAAGAGGAAGAAGAAAAAAGAACAATAAATAGAAAATAAAAGAAACCGATAAACCAGGGAATGGAAAACATCAGATAACGAAGAGAGAAAAGGCAGAATAACAGGAAATTGAAAGATAGATGGCAGACAAGTAGACACGCCAATCATTACGTCACGATTTGCACATCATGGTAAAAAAGACGAAACACGAAACGAGTCAAGAAACAAGTTAAGAAAAAAAAGAACAAGAAGTAAGAAGAGAAAACAGAACAAGGAAAATAAGAATAAAGAAAAGTGGAAAATAAGAATGAAGAAAGGAGGAAAATCGAAAACAGGGGAAAAGTACAGAAAACATAGAAGAAACAAGAACAGAAAAAAGAGAAAACAGAAAAGAGAATATACAAAAATAACAATAGAGCAAATATGATAACACAAAAAAAAGAAAAAGAAAAAAAAACAGAAAACATACACCAGAAAAAATGCAAGAACAGAAAACTGAATAAACGAAAAAAAAGAAAAGAAAAGACAGACGGATCGAGCAAATAACTTTTTTTCCCCCAAGAAAGGCCGGGACAAAGTTCACAGCGCTGGAAGACGATAAATGAACGATTGCTTACATAAGTTGACCTTTTGCCTCTGAGGGACAAGACTCAGAGGACCCGCTTAGGCTAGTTTCGCAAGTTTAAAAGATTCTTGGAAGAATAAATTGACTGACTTTACTGCTAAACATAACTGTGAGAGCCAGGAGATAGTCCGTAAACTTGCAAGATTCAAACTCGCAACATTATGCAAGAACGAGGTTTACATAATGGTTTATGAATAAGAGTAAAAATATTTCTTCATACTATACGCAAATAAACAATATAATCCCGCGTTTCTCCAAATGCCAC
>NC_051406.1:40415201-40415466 GCF_015228065.2 Penaeus monodon | reverse complement strand
ACTCACCCTGATATCCCAATAATCACAATCTTTAAATAATTCCAAGAGTCCCTTACATCTCTCGCCTCATCCTTCGCTCTCAACTGTTCGCAACGCCTCTTCTTTTCGCTCAAACAACTTCCCTTTCGCGACATAATTCGCTCTGATTACTCTCCGCCTCACGCGCACTTCGAAGCGCGAGGCAGTCGATATGCTAATGTCTTTGCGAACCATGTTGTCAAAGAGGGGCGGTTGGAGGTCGGGGAGCGGGATGGAATGTGCTTTT
>NC_051406.1:40414554-40414815 GCF_015228065.2 Penaeus monodon | reverse complement strand
CAGAATGACAGAAACAGAATCAGACAGACAGAGGCAGAAGAGCTAAGAATAATTTACCCCAAAAGGTTTCACATATATAAGACGATTCACATCTTTAATCAACGAAACCTTATGAAATTCCCTGTGCAATTGCTCGGAAGTACGTCCCTTGATATACCAAGTCCTCGCTATCGATACGAGACACTGATCAATCGCATCTTCAGAAATCAAACGGCTCATTGTAAGTTTCTGTGCGAATGAATAAAACAATAATGTGTCCCC
>NC_051406.1:40414189-40414256 GCF_015228065.2 Penaeus monodon | reverse complement strand
CCCCTAAGGCAGAAACCCAAAACAACCTTTTCCTTGTAAACCGTACTTGCCTCTTTCGCGAGGAGAG
>NC_051406.1:40414004-40414141 GCF_015228065.2 Penaeus monodon | reverse complement strand
TCACACACCCACGAAGTAAACAAAAATGGCCGCGGGCAAAAGACAAACCTCGGCCTCGATCTCCCTCTCGAGCTGAGCATTTCCACGACTTAATTAGAAACAAACATGGCCGGAGGGGCGGGTGCTAAGTGGGGTCA
>NC_051406.1:40413312-40413442 GCF_015228065.2 Penaeus monodon | reverse complement strand
AAAGGGTTAGACGAAAAGCAGGGTTGGGGGCAAGAGGGGCGTTGGAGAATCAGGAAAGAGTGGTGGGGGGATGGAGGGTACGTGGCATGGGGAATGCAGAGGGGGGGGGGCACGACCATTACGTCATTTG
>NC_051406.1:40412911-40413283 GCF_015228065.2 Penaeus monodon | reverse complement strand
TCGAGTCATTTTCGATTATATAAATAAAATCCATTTCTCCTTTTTTGCGACAGATTTCTTGGTTTATTTCCACTGATAATTACACGTAACAAATTCGTCTTCCCTCGAGATTATGTTTTTATATCCTCACCATTTTTTTTAAATCTATGGCCTATTTCTCTTCCTTTTTGACAGTGTCTTCTTAAGTCCTTATTTAAAAACTTCCATATAATTTAACTCACCGACGATCCTATATTTTTTTTCCACGTCTCCCAATAGCGTGCTCGACCTGTCTTCCTCCTGCAATATAAACACGTCCCCCCCTCCCCCCTTTGCCGTCTCGATTCAACGTGATAAAAACAGAATTCTAATCTCCATGGCCTGTATGTCAAG
>NC_051406.1:40412193-40412415 GCF_015228065.2 Penaeus monodon | reverse complement strand
TGACGCCCTCTTTTTTTACGCATCCCGACAACACAGATGAATAATATCACCCCCACATACATCACTCTATTTTCGCGTTATCTCTCCCCCTCGCCGTGAAGTTCTCCTCCCCCACCTCCCCCCACCATCTCCCCAGCCCACATCCTGGTGTCACGGTCACACCAAAACATTTTCTACACAACTTTGTCTTAATCTCGACTTGGTCCTCCCATCCGCCCTCCT
>NC_051406.1:40411854-40412089 GCF_015228065.2 Penaeus monodon | reverse complement strand
GTCTTTCCCTCTTTATATCTCTCTTCACTTCTTTCTTTCTCCCTTCCTTCTTCCTCTCTCGCTTTCCCCCTTTTTCTCTCTCTTTTCTTCTATTCTTTCTCTTTCCCTCTTTCTCTCTTTCTTTCTCTCTTTTCCCCTTTATCTCTATTCCTCTTTTCTCCTTTCCCCTCCCTAATGTATCCCCCTCATTCTCCCTAAAAAAATACCTCCCTCCCTTCTAATCCTCGCCAGACAT
>NC_051406.1:40411478-40411692 GCF_015228065.2 Penaeus monodon | reverse complement strand
AGCGCCGGCGAACTTGCTGGTGACGGAGACTTTGACGTTGATGGGTGATGCATCAAGGGTCTGGGGGAAGCTGGGAAAGAGGGAGTAAGAAGAGGTCGGAGAAAGGGGGAAAAGAGAGGAAGAAGGAGGGAAAGAGGGAATGGGAGAGAAGTAAAAGAGAGAGATGGGGAAGGGGTAAAAGAGAGAAAAAGAGAGGGAGAGGGTGAGGGTGAGG
>NC_051406.1:40411074-40411327 GCF_015228065.2 Penaeus monodon | reverse complement strand
GTATAGAAAGAAAAAAATGGAACAGAAAGAGAAAAAATGGGAAAGTGAGGGAAGAGATGGGAAAGAAAGGGAGAAAGGGTGATAGAATAATTCCTTCGAAATGAACAAAAAGAAGAAATACCAACAGACGAAAGTAACAGACACGAAAATATCCCAAATAATCATAATATTACACACACCTCTTACACAACCATTAAACGAACCTATCGGAAAAAATAAACGAAATAAAGCACACAGAAGGATTATCAACACC
>NC_051406.1:40410872-40411039 GCF_015228065.2 Penaeus monodon | reverse complement strand
CAAAATAATAATAATAATAGATCTGAATAACTCGGGTTAAATTTGAAACACGGAATGACTTTCCTTAATGGCATGTCATTCCAACTTCCACTAATTACGCTTACACGGTAGACGATGCATAATGATACGAGGAATGCAATGGCCCAAGATAAGAGGAACGGGATGTA
>NC_051406.1:40409873-40410108 GCF_015228065.2 Penaeus monodon | reverse complement strand
GGGTAAATCGTATTAAAGATTTCGACACAGCGAGTGCTTTCGAGAGGAAGCCAGGGAAATGGGAAGAAAATATGCATCTCAGAACACATAAAACGATTAAAAAATAAGAAAAAAAAGTGAATGAGAAAGAAAAAAAAAGAAAAAAAAGGAAACAGCTGATTAAAAAAAATAAAAATACTACAAATTCTGGGCAAAGAATAGATTCCAGCGGCAGGGAAAGACATGCTCATTGTTT
>NC_051406.1:40409393-40409679 GCF_015228065.2 Penaeus monodon | reverse complement strand
AAATAGTAGGAGAAAGAGATCTATGAGACGAAGGGGAGATGGCGAAGAAGAGAGAAAAGGAGGGAAAAGGGAAAAGTCACAGAAGAAGAGAATGAAATACAAGAGAAGGGATTAGGAAAGGAAGAAAAAAAAGGAACAAGTGTCAATAACGCCGTTACAGAGGGAGATGAGACAACGACTCATCTCGAAATGGAAAAAAAATAAAAAATAAAAATTCTACCACGCATGTCTAGTCCAGCCCGGCGAGCGACCCAGCGAATGGAAAGACCCATGAGTGGAGAGCCAA
>NC_051406.1:40408990-40409097 GCF_015228065.2 Penaeus monodon | reverse complement strand
GAGTAGAAGATGCTTCGGGAATCCCCTTGAGTCGGTACAAAACCGCCTGCCGAAAGGAACTTCTGGAGGGTTTCCATTGAGCGTCGTCTTATCGCCGTCGTGAAAAG
>NC_051406.1:40408468-40408685 GCF_015228065.2 Penaeus monodon | reverse complement strand
AAGGGAGAGGTGTGCGCGCATACACATCCAGAATCCCCGCTATGTTTACATCCAGAGAATTTATCGCGTGTTCCAGGAATTCCCTCCCGACGAAAAAGGCGTTTATGCAAACCATTCCTAGAACTCCGTATCTGGATGAAGCCGAAGTGCAGAGGCGGGAAAGGGCGCGGGAGACCAAGCCGCTCCTGCAGAAGGCGACGAAAAACCGCAGAAGGCA
>NC_051406.1:40408358-40408439 GCF_015228065.2 Penaeus monodon | reverse complement strand
AAATACAAACACCCCTTCTCCCTCACTCTCCCCTTCTTTCCCTCGCACAAAAGACGACTTCGGGAAATACTGAGAAAACGC
>NC_051406.1:40407652-40408191 GCF_015228065.2 Penaeus monodon | reverse complement strand
CCTTTTTCGGAAGACTCTCCGGATATCTGATTATCCCGGCCTCACTCTCCCCTCGCACTTCGAACCAAGAAACAAAATCCCTAAATTGAGTTTGGGATATTTGCATATTGCACTAATACGTTGCCGAGTGAGAGAGAGCGAGAGGGAAAGCCATGACTTCAGCCTTTATAACAAAAAAAGAAAGAAAAAGAAAGGATTTTTTTCATAAACTCGTCATGAAGCTGTCAACACCACCACCGCCTTGGCTGTCGTAAACAAGAAGTGCAAAATTAAAAAGCTGATTCTCTCTGCGTAAATCTCATTATATATCTTTTTTGAAGTCACATTACTTCACCCCGGCGCCATAACAGTCGTAATTATTGTATAATGACTGAGAGTTAAGAGGTATTTAGCTTTATTTTGGACAGAAAAGCACAGTCATCAGGTAGATATCATGGCTGATGTCAGCCGCGTTCTGGACTTTCATCTGACGTCCTAAATTCTCTTGCTGGCACTTTCTTGTCGTTCTTTCTCTTTATGTCTCTCTCTCTGTTTTTTTT
>NC_051406.1:40407346-40407487 GCF_015228065.2 Penaeus monodon | reverse complement strand
TGTCCTTTCTATATGTTTTTTTTGTTTTGTTTTTGCTTCATACTCACACTAGACACGGTCCAGTTTCTTCCAATACACTCAACATTTCGCCAAGACTTTCCCAGCACGTACCTGAAAGAGAGGGACATGGTCAGAACATGG
>NC_051406.1:40406712-40407241 GCF_015228065.2 Penaeus monodon | reverse complement strand
GCTAAAATCAAAGAAAGAAATATATATAAAAACTCACTCACGAAAAACGACCGAGCTGAGATCCAGCACAAAACGCAGGCCGACATCCGGGTAGAGGATCTAAGAGGATCTAAGACTATAAAGATCTATGACTTGTTCCACAGTACTTATACTTGATCCCTTGAAGAGAGTCGAATCTCGCATATCAAACGCCAACAATAAGCCTATTTCAAATTGTGGGAAAAAAGGCATCAAAATGTATACAAAGCGATTGTCACCATCGATAGACAGCCAAACAACATCCGGACAAAGAATTTGAAACTAACAACAAAAGGATCTTACAAAATGAGGATTATAACCACAAAAATCTAATAACATATGGATCTAACACGGTGAGAATCGAACACCACGTGAATCTCGAACCATAAGAATCCAACACCATAAGGATCGAACACCTTGAATATTTAACACCAAGAGAATCCAACGCTACGAGCTGTTACACGGACACCCCCCCCATCCCCCACCCCAGCTCGTTTTGATATCCCTTAAA
>NC_051406.1:40406534-40406608 GCF_015228065.2 Penaeus monodon | reverse complement strand
TCAGCATCAAACGCCAGCAGTGAGCTTCCTTGAGCTTAATACATCTCGAAATATCTCGACTGTTGGAAGGCGCG
>NC_051406.1:40405986-40406232 GCF_015228065.2 Penaeus monodon | reverse complement strand
TACAAAAAAGAGGGGGATAGAGAGCAAGAGTAATAAAGACGGGAACGGAGAGGAGAGCGCGTTTTTAACATCTCCCGCGACCATTATGAGCCCAAAGGAAATCTCTGGAGCTGCTTCCCAGAGATTACTCGAAAATCTTTAGAAAATGTGTTTTTATTTCCTTGCTCCACTTAGCAATACGCCTCATTTTTTCAAATCTATCTTCTTCTCTTCCAGTTCCTCCGTTTCAACATACAACTCTAAAAA
>NC_051406.1:40405614-40405744 GCF_015228065.2 Penaeus monodon | reverse complement strand
TCCACTTCTACCCCAGACTTCCGGTGGGTAAAAAGACATTTGCAATGATAATGACGTTGGAAGCGATGCGTCTGCCTCCTTAAGTCACAGAAGAGGAATGATCAAGGTTAATCTCAACGCTCGGGAGAGG
>NC_051406.1:40405231-40405336 GCF_015228065.2 Penaeus monodon | reverse complement strand
TCTTTAGCATTTCCGCAGCTCCCGTTCTCTTCTAACCCGCTGCATCCATCGCGAATAAATCAACCAAAACATTTAATTGAATTTTTCCAATCTACTTTAAAAAAG
>NC_051406.1:40404707-40404872 GCF_015228065.2 Penaeus monodon | reverse complement strand
CAGCACGGGGAGAGGCCATGCTGTAGCAACACGGCTGCCATACACGCGACGAAGTCAGCAGGAGGGTCAGACCTTAATGCCTCTAGCAGACTTCGCTAACAATAAGTGGTAGGGCGCTAACTTTGTACAAGTGCTCTAAGACGCGACTTAAATTGCTTGAGGTTA
>NC_051406.1:40404198-40404410 GCF_015228065.2 Penaeus monodon | reverse complement strand
TGCGAGCAGAGGCATTAAAATTCCGACAAAGGCGACACAGCAGGCGAAACACGACGCCAACGACAAAAACCAATATCGCCGGCACAGAAGACTAAGGAAGGGAAGCCGAGTGCCATCCCGCGAGTGACAAGAGCGCCCATTACCCGCCCTTAAGTGCCGTGCCACATGCCGTGCCTGCGCGCCTCTCCGCCGCCACGGTTTTTGTACGGCGA
>NC_051406.1:40403545-40403672 GCF_015228065.2 Penaeus monodon | reverse complement strand
TGACCCCCTACTCCTTCTCACGTGTCGCCACATAGCGTGATGGGCTCCAAGGCTATAATACCCCTTAATAACCCTAATACCCCTATTACCCTGTGCCCCATACCCCTTATCCGAATAGCTCTTCTTT
>NC_051406.1:40403239-40403327 GCF_015228065.2 Penaeus monodon | reverse complement strand
ATAACAAAGGAGCCTCCCTTGTTATACTTCACGGCAACGGTCCAATCATCCGCCTCATTTGTATCCGGACAAAAGCAGTTCTTGACTG
>NC_051406.1:40402795-40402867 GCF_015228065.2 Penaeus monodon | reverse complement strand
GCAGTACCACGTCACGGAAGACACGGAGCGCCCGATGCATGCAACTTTTCTGCCTTCTTAAACATTTGCCCG
>NC_051406.1:40402583-40402748 GCF_015228065.2 Penaeus monodon | reverse complement strand
AAGGAGAGATGCCACGCCCTGATAACTGGTGTCCTTGAGACGTTTGTGTTATATTCTGTGATCGTCTACTACGCACGCCCACCCGCCCTTACGGAGACAGACCCTTTACGAACCCAAACGTGGGAGGGAATTTTTAAAAAATTATATAGAGGAAGCTATTCAGAT
>NC_051406.1:40402224-40402542 GCF_015228065.2 Penaeus monodon | reverse complement strand
GGTTTATCTTTGAATCATATTCACCGTTCTCTATTGTATGCAGTTTCATTTCTATCCCTCTATCTCCCTCTCCTTCTCCCTCTCCCTCTTCTTCCCTCTCTCCCTCTCCCTCTCCCTCTCCCTCTCTCCCACTCCTTCTCCTTCTTAACCCTTCCATATTTTCTCTTTCTATTTTTACCTTCCTCCTCGTTTTTTTCGCACACTAATCCGATCGTGACGGTGATGGAGAGCAACACCGATACGCTAGAAAATATATATCTTTAGCGGTCTTGTTTAATTCTATTTCTCAACATTTCTCTCTGCGATTAGTGGAAATAC
>NC_051406.1:40401560-40401949 GCF_015228065.2 Penaeus monodon | reverse complement strand
CGTGCCCTCTCCGGCCGGCGAGCGTCACGACCGGCCGCCCTCGCTGGCCATGAGCGCGACCCGCCGGGCGAGGGGGCGAGGGCGAGAGCCATCATTAGGCCCCACGAAGATGAGAAGACGCTAAGAGGAAACACGTGGGTGGCTCGAGGACGTCCTAACCGAGGGCCGGGATCGCAGACGGGAGGCAAAAACGCCCCGGCGGAGACTTCCGACTTGGCACTACGCGGGTTAATGTCGAATGAAGGGCGTGTGTCGAAGGAGGAGGTTGGGGAAGGTCTGTGGGCGTGCGGGCGGGACGAAGGGGGCTTGCTGGGATCTCTCCTGCGTCGCGTCGTTCAGGAAGGAATGGGTGCCGTGCGGGGAGGGGGGGGAGGGGGCGACGACACGAT
>NC_051406.1:40401203-40401410 GCF_015228065.2 Penaeus monodon | reverse complement strand
GTAAGTATTTCATTACCCTCTGCAGCCAAGCGTGGGCGGCTTCACATGGGCGCACCGCACTCCAGGCTCCAGTGACGTCGACGGGTTCTTTGCACGCACGCGCGTCGCACGCAATTTAACATGCGGACGCCCCACGCTGTGCCTTATTACACGAGATCCGAGACAACCCGTAAACCAGCCACTTCCGTACGCATTTTAAAAAGTGAG
>NC_051406.1:40401044-40401157 GCF_015228065.2 Penaeus monodon | reverse complement strand
CCTGACGAGTACCGACCTTCCAGAGCATTCGAAATACCACAAGTTCGGAATTTAATGATGGAGAAATGATACCGAAAGATACAACAAACCCTTGAGTTAAAAAACAACAACAG
>NC_051406.1:40400722-40400999 GCF_015228065.2 Penaeus monodon | reverse complement strand
AACAAAACAGAACATCGAATCTACTTGCCGACCGAGCGAACACACCATCAGGTCAAGACAAGAGGCGATGTCACGTGCGAATTTAATACAAACTCAAAGGCAAAATCACTGCCACCGAGGCTACGTGACGCTAATCGTATATGACAGCAATGGCACGTGACACGAATGGCCGATTCGGTGGAGAGAGCTTATGTAATAGCATATGCACGCCGGCCCGTTATCAAGAACAGCTCGGGCCATGCTAGTTACTCGGTGACAAGGGAATAACAGGAGGATG
>NC_051406.1:40399720-40400472 GCF_015228065.2 Penaeus monodon | reverse complement strand
ATGAAATGAAAAACTAAGCATATATACATATATCGTACGGTAACAATGCACTGTAACATACTGCAAAAGAGATGCGGCATTGGCATATAAAGCCCCCAAGATAAAACATACAACACCAAGCTGGCGTGAGCAGGACCTTCAGTAGGTGAACGCACGAGGCCCCAGCAGGAAAGTGTGTGCGAGGGCGTGAACGAGAAAGCAGACGTGGGCGTGACATGGTTTACATGATGGTTCCCTCGGCGTCCACATCCCATGGCTGGGGAATGAGAGAATGGGAGGCGAGGGAATGGTGATGAAGGAATGGGAATAAGGGAATGGAAGTGAGGAAACGGAGGTGAGGCAATGAAGGTGAGGAAATGGGGGTGAGGAGATGAGGGAGAAAGAGATAAGAGAGGAGGTGAAACAGGCCGGGATTACTGTCACAAAGCAAAGAAATACCAAATACCCAGAGAGAAATAAAAGAAAAGGGAAATAAAAGTGAAAAAAAAGTAAAAAAAAAAAAATAGTAATAAAAGTAAAAAAAAAAAAAAAAAAAGTAAAAAAAAAAGATTTCTCTCACCCGACGACCGATCGACGATTTCATACTCAATTTTGAACCAAATTCCGCATCTCAGACTTTTACTTGCCATGAAATACGTTTCATGGGGTATTAAATACTTCTCGAAAACTTCTTAATTTGTTGAAATTACTGAAATTAGGTATTCATGGACCCAGTATTCCGGAAAAGGAAAAAATATGAGTTTGATATATCT
>NC_051406.1:40399263-40399636 GCF_015228065.2 Penaeus monodon | reverse complement strand
AGTATTATAAATGGAGCTGAAAATATATGACTATGGATACAAAATAAACAAATTAGATACAAGCTGAGTAAATTGAGTAGATGAAATAATAAGAAAAATAGACGGAGAATCAAGAAGAAAACAAAGTGAAAAGACGATAATAAACACAGTGGAGAATATAGAATGAAAAAAAAGGAAAATGCATTGAAGACGAAGATGATAGAAAGGAAGATTATAAAGAAGATAAAACAACCATGACATAAAAGTTGTGTAAAGAAAACAAAAGTAAAAATATTCAGTTAAAAAAAAGGAGAAAGGGAGAAAGTCATAATGCATGACGTCTGATAAACACGAACAGATAAGCAGAACAATGTCGGAGAATCCCATACTGACA
>NC_051406.1:40397859-40398801 GCF_015228065.2 Penaeus monodon | reverse complement strand
TGATCCCAAAACGCTACAAACAAAGAAGGAAGAGGAAAACGCATAAAAGAAATCATACAATTTTATTTCGTTGCGAATGAACCTTTAACGCTCGATTCCTCCCGTTTTCTATAGATTTTACGAGCGCCTTCCCGTTTTCTACGAGCTCCGACGACCCTCTCCTGACGTTTCTGAATGAGTTTCCTGACGGTCTCGAGCACTAAAATCTTCTGTCTCTCCGTCTCTCCTGAAGCGACGTCGTGAGTGAAGGCTAGCTCCTCATCACCTGGCCTCTTTTCATCCGCCCCTCATCACCTGCCTCCTTTCACCTACCCATTCATCACCTACCGCTCATCACCTACCCCTCGTCACCTGTCCCCTCATCACCCACCCCTTTTCCCCTCTCCCTTTTTACCTACCCCTCATCACCTGCCACTTTTCACCTACCCCTTTCCACCTACCCATTTTCACCCACCTCTCATCACCTACCCCTTTCCACCTACCCCATTTTCACCTACCCTCTCATCACCCACCCCTTTTCACCTACCCCTTTTCACCTACCCCTCATCACCAACCCCTTTTCACCCGCCCTCATCACCTATCCCTTTTCACCTACCCCTCATCACCTACACCCTTTCACCTACCCCTCATCACTTTCTCCCACCGAGCATCACCTTGACAGAACCTGCCCACCTTAAACTTTGCCTTCGAGATTACATAAGATGTGACTCGATATAACAGTGACTTTTCCCTTCGTGTCGGCGGATGACCTGCGCTGCTTGTCACGGAATTCCTAGATATTAATTCGAATAAATGTGAGGGCAAGACGTCGAGAGATCCAACGTTACATACACATGAGTGTGTGTGCGTGAGACCGCGACAGAGAATACCCAATGCTTTTCATTTCGTTTCTTGTCTTTATATTATCAGGTTCGATTCGGTTGAACATTTAATATACAATGA
>NC_051406.1:40397381-40397528 GCF_015228065.2 Penaeus monodon | reverse complement strand
CACACACAGTACAAAACCTTTTTAATATACAATGAAGGCCACAATTTATCACACGCCTCGTACTAACAACCGCGCAATTCATCCACAGAAGCAGTCATCGGCGCAGAAAGCAGCCCAAGGGGGTCATCCAATTATTTCATCATTTTC
>NC_051406.1:40397218-40397299 GCF_015228065.2 Penaeus monodon | reverse complement strand
TGGCTGCCACAGGATCTTTACTTTGATCCGAATTTTTTTTATTATTATTAAAAAAAAAGCGTATAGCAGAGATTAACCTCA
>NC_051406.1:40397027-40397192 GCF_015228065.2 Penaeus monodon | reverse complement strand
GAGCGTATGGATTGTACGGTCATGAAAACGCTGAAAAAATAATGAATGGACCCGTAACTCGAGTCAGCTGATCCTCGAGAAGGTCTCCGTGGGAACGCTATCAAGGGGAGGCTTTATCGTAATCCAGCGAAGATTTCATGCTCCGCCGGGGAACTGGGTTAGGCC
>NC_051406.1:40395455-40396997 GCF_015228065.2 Penaeus monodon | reverse complement strand
TCATGGTAATATATGTTCCTTTATCAATTATCATACTTTTTCTCTTTTTTTTTTAACTGGATAATGATAATAGTAAATGGACGTGAGGGATAATCTATTTCCTTTTTATCTTTTATCTTTCTTTAAAAGAGTTAAAAAAAAAAGTTCATGGTAATATATGTTCCTTTTTCAATTATCAAACTTTTTTTTTGTAACTGATTAATGATAATAATAAATCATGTGTTTTCTACTTCCTTTTCCTTCTTATCTTTCTCTAAGAGGATTAGATCAAGATAATATATGTTCCTTTTTGAATTATCAAATTTATTTTTTTCTGTGATCGGTTAATGATAATAATAAGTGGACACGTTGTATAATCTATTTCTTATCTTTTCTTTTCGAGAAAAAAAGTCCTTGGTGATATATGATTTTTTTTTTTTTAATTATTATCAAAATCTTTCCCTCTTTTGTAATTGGGTAATGATAATAGTAAAAGGACATGCTGGTTATTCTGTTTCCTTAACTTATATTTCTTTAAGAGGGTTGAACATGGTGATATATGTTCCTTTTTCAAAAATCAAACTTTTCCTTTCATATATTTAACTTGATTAATGATAATAGTAGATGAACGTGCTGGATAATATATTTCCTTTTCATTTTTTTTTTTTTTAAGATAGTCCGTGACACATTTCCCCCCTTAAATTATAAAACTTCCTTTGTAGTAACTAACTATTAACAGAAGTAAACGGACATATTAGACATTCTCTTTTATTCTGTTTTTTCTTCCATTTTCCGAGAAGGACGGAGACAGGACCGTCTTGTCAGTAGAGATGTACCCTCGAAGTTCCCTTAGTTTATATATAGCCACAATACAAAGAGGCCCTTTATGTGGTGTCCATTAATACGTAGGAACAGAAGCACGTAAAACCCTTCTCTTTTATCGAACAAAGAAAATTGTCTGAATTTCGCAGACATTATATATTTTTTTTTACTTTCCCTCTCTCTGTTTTACTTTTTTTCCTAAGTGTAAAGTGATAGTGTTTTATATAAAGATATGACCCTTCTTTATCGATTGTTTTTTCTCTCCTTCTTCTTCCCCATGAAAGAATCGCATTCAAAGCATTTAAATCCAAACGTTTGGGATCGAATCACTCTCCGTGTCGAAAGACAATCGGATTCCATCTCCGGCTCTCTTCGCTATTGCACACTGCCATTGATAGCGTTGACGCAACTGATTGTCGGGATAATAGCATTCACTATAATTTCCTCAATGAGATATAACGAGGCGGTAAGTAGCGACAGCGTATGATTTGGAAAGATGATAGGCAAAACAGCGACTACATATACAAGTGCTTGCAACAGATCTTGTCCTTCGGCGAATGTGCAGTTGCATTCCCTGACCTCCCTGCAGGTTGCAATTTGGGCGGCAAGGGTGAGGGAGGCAAAGGAGGGAACGACAGAATGCAAGAGAAATGATGAGGGAGCGAGTCGGGGCGGGGGAACCCCGAGGATTGTGAAGGTTGCTAGGGTCAGAGGGGGCAAAGCGGAGGGCGGGGACGGAGG
>NC_051406.1:40394973-40395211 GCF_015228065.2 Penaeus monodon | reverse complement strand
TTAAAACTGAACGAAAAACATTGAAAGATAAATAATAAAACCAAACAACAATCATAACAAACGAAGGAACTGGCAAGACATAGAGGGCGTGCAACAGCACACAGCAACATTGCACGCGTTCGTGAGGGGGAAAACCTTGGAGGGGGGGTGGGGGCGAGGCGATAACGGAGGGCTGGGAAGGTGCATGTCACCAACGTCACCATCGTCATCATCGTCATCGCCGTGGCATTCGGTGACA
>NC_051406.1:40393776-40394171 GCF_015228065.2 Penaeus monodon | reverse complement strand
CATCCCTGCCCATCTCCCCAACCAAGAAAAAAAAGAAACCAAAAAAACAGAATAACAGAAAAAAGGCGAAATAAAAAACCGGTTCACAATAATCATCCCCCATCGCGTCAACCGAATTTCAAAGCCGCCTGTTGCATCCCGAACGAACACGCCGAACATTCGTTAAAGATGCAGACCGCCCCGAATACACGCTCGCCAACAGCCAGTAACAATGGCGACCGTCCTCAGCATTTCTATTGTGGGTCAGACGCCACGAATAAAATGATTCTTTCCTGATTTTTTTTCTTTTTTGAGGGTGGTGGTGGTAAGCGAGCAAATATTATTTTATTTTCGGTTTCATCAAGTATGAGGTTGGGAGTGGAGGAGGGAGGGAGGGAGGTTGGGAGAAGGAGTGG
>NC_051406.1:40393411-40393587 GCF_015228065.2 Penaeus monodon | reverse complement strand
CGGAGAGGAAGTGGGAGACGGAGAGGGAGAAAAGGAGAGGGAGTGGGAGGGACCCCCTCCCCTACACCATGTCCCTGGAATCCCCTCCCCCCTCCCGACTTATTAAAACGCCCTCCCCTCATACCTTTCCCCTGATTCCCCTGCCTCATACCTCTTCCTTAAAACTTCATGTCATA
>NC_051406.1:40393008-40393368 GCF_015228065.2 Penaeus monodon | reverse complement strand
CCAAACCCACCTGCCTCTTACCTCCCCCTCATACTTCATGCCTCATATCATTCCCCCTGCCCCCGTACCTCATAACTCCCCCCCCTAACATCCCTGCCTCATACTTCCCCCCTATACCCCAACCTCATACTTCTCCCTCGAACACCCCTGCCTTATACCTTCCCACCTAACCCCTATTGCCTCATATCTCTCCTTCTCCCAACACTCTTCTACCTCATACCTCGACATCCCACACAAAGACCCCACACGCGAGCTGCGTATAAGGGAGAAAGTCATGTAGTTGTGCGGACGGCGACAGTAGAGCGAGTGTAGGAGGGGGAGACGGGGGAAGGGAGGGGGGAGGGAGGGGGGAGGTCAAGC
>NC_051406.1:40392893-40392964 GCF_015228065.2 Penaeus monodon | reverse complement strand
ATAAGATGAAAAGAATCATAGACGAAGCGAGACTGATAATCATGCACACTGATTAACGGAAGGAATGACGA
>NC_051406.1:40392724-40392833 GCF_015228065.2 Penaeus monodon | reverse complement strand
GGTTGCGCGCGCGCGCAACCGTGCTCTCATGGGTCCCGAGCCTTTCACAATACTTGGGAATATTTGTGCATTATGCAATAATCAACGATCCTGCAGGTGATCTTTGTGT
>NC_051406.1:40391934-40392384 GCF_015228065.2 Penaeus monodon | reverse complement strand
CAGGCTTCTAACATAAACACCAATATACTTTCACGACAGAACACAGCCGATAGAATTCCTCGTATCTAATTCCAATAACGGCTTTGAAAAACTGTTCGCACGTTCAGTTTTCCACCAAGTAACTTCCTACGTTTTCCACAACAGCCATAGATCAATTCTCAAACTATGTGTCATTCCCACGTATAAACACTCCCTTTGAGATACACGCTGCAACCTGAGTGTACCATCGCCTCACTCTGAAGTGTGCGGGAGTGAACATGACACCTGCTTTTGAACAATCATCGGCAAAGACGTGGATCAAAATCTCACCGAGAGAGACACTCGTGATAGATGCATTATGGACTTTTTTTTCAAGTTCTCTTTTTTCTTCTTTTCGAAATCGCCTAAGCACTAGGTGTCGCGTCTTGCTTCTCATTGCACAGTCACTAAAGAAAAAAATATATGTATACA
>NC_051406.1:40391367-40391537 GCF_015228065.2 Penaeus monodon | reverse complement strand
AGGGCCTTGAGAAGCGTGACCAACCTGGCACCTTCGACGCCTCACCTCAGCGTGTCACCCACTCGCCCTGCTCAGCATCGTGGTGTAAATCCGGGGCCCAATTATTTCCGCCGCCACGTCCCCCTTAACGCTGGGAGACTTGTGCAACGGAACAACCCTGTGTGATGTCA
>NC_051406.1:40390791-40391305 GCF_015228065.2 Penaeus monodon | reverse complement strand
CGACACGCCAACATTTCCTGCACTTTGGCGGTACTATTTCCCTATAATTTTGGCGATATTTTGCTCAAATCATATGCTGAGATCAATTCTCCCATCCCTCACAGCATCCTTGAAACATGCCGTGTGATCTGCACGCTGCCTTTGGTCATCTAACGTCGCTTTTTTTCAAAATTATTCACTTATTATTTCCTATTTCTTCTCTCCCACCGACATCTAACGTCGCCTTTTCAAAATTCTTTATTTCTAGTATTTACTCCTGTTCTTATACCCCCCTAATTATCCGGCACTGCCTTTGACCATCGAACGTCGCCTGTTTTTTTTTCAAAATTATTCACTTCTAGTATTTATTTCTCAGTTCCTTTCTCCCATCGACACATTCTTCTAAGATGTCTCTCCCCAGGCGCCCTTCCTCCGCCACGTCCAAGAGCCAGCAGAATGAGATTTCAAGAGACAAATATTCCAATAACGTTTCACTACCGCCTCCAAGGCATTTGACATTTAGACACGAGACTCG
>NC_051406.1:40390150-40390694 GCF_015228065.2 Penaeus monodon | reverse complement strand
GTCTTCCTGTACCTTTCTTCTCTCAGTCTCTTGTTCTACAGATATTACCGAATAAAAAAAAAAGCAAGAAGGAGTGTACGGGGAAAAACAAAAGACGAGATTGGAACAAAGAGATGTTCCCACGTTGGCTTTGTACCGTAATGGTTGTCCCGGCGGGAGCAACACCAGAAAAAAATAAAAACACAGTAGCATCCTCGACACATACATCTTGCCAGATTAACGCCCTGGCGACGGGGATTTGCTTCGTAAAAAAGGGGGGGATAAGGGAAGATAAAGAGACGCAGTAATATCTTGTCTTCTTTTCATTAATTCTTTACTGCTCAACATTTTCTTCCTAAAAGATGAATCCAGTGGGTACTTGATCAGCTACCTCGACAAGTCCCGTTTCCCACTCCATCCACCCCCACACTCCTCACCCCAACACAATCCTCCTCCTTTTCCCTCCCTTCACACACCCTCCTGTCTACCCATCCCCCAATCCTACCATCCTTCTCTACCCCCACCGTGTCTCAAACCCTTTTGCTCTATACCTCATCCCTATCTT
>NC_051406.1:40389576-40389689 GCF_015228065.2 Penaeus monodon | reverse complement strand
GTCAAGGCAACCCACACGGCTACATCTGTATTCTAACAACTTTCCAAGCCAGGACGCCGCGCCGCCTAATGCGAGAATGGCGAATACCTCGCGCCAGGTAAGGTTGGCTGGCT
>NC_051406.1:40388514-40389496 GCF_015228065.2 Penaeus monodon | reverse complement strand
CTCGGGCAAATTGTCGGGACGAGAACAATACACGTGTTTAGTGCAGATGTATACGGTATAGACTTGGAAAATACTCGGGATTTCTCGGTGATTCAGACGAAATTCTTTTGCCTTTCACTTACGGGTAAATACTTCCGAGGACGATTGAGAGGAAAATACAAACCGTTACGATGGAAAACAATGAGTAAGAGGAAGTCTGATAATAAGGAGATATGAAGATATATTACTGAATCGCATTTCTTGGAGAACAGATGAACATAACTCTTTCACAACAAGCTGCGGTCTCTTTGTACGTCTGTCCATCTGTTTCTCTCTCTGTCTTCCTGTTCCTCGTCCTCTCTGGCTAATATTCCACTTGTCCCCCCCCCCCCCTTACTGTCTCCCTCCCTCGACTTCCCCCGCATCTCTCTTCCTTCTCTCTACCCCGATTCCTTCACCTCTCTCCTCCTCCTTCTTCCTCCCCCCACTTCCTTTTCCTCTCTCTCCTCCTCCTCTCTCCCCCTGCTTCCTTCTCCTCATTCTCCCTCCCTCTGCTCTTTCTCCCTCCCCCCGACTTCTATTTCTCCCTCTCCTACTTCTCCCTCCCGCCACATCCTTCACCCCCCTCTCCTTCCCCCTCCTCCAGCATCCTTCTCCTCCATCTCCCCATCTTCCTTCTCCCCTTACTCCTCCTCCTTCCTCCCAACGCTTCCTTCCCCTCCTTCTCCCCATCCCCCTCCATATTTTTTAACAATTGCACAATTATCTGCGACATAACATCGGCTAAAAAACTTGCCCTGACCTTGGCTTGCGTTCCAGTATTAATTGGCTCCGTCTCGCGACCGAGAACTCTGGCTAGTATGAATGGTGATAATACGTTACGTGGGGAATGAAGGGTAACTGTTCGTGTCGTTTGTGCTATTTATTGCGTCCTTGGAAGGGCGTTATCTCTCTTTCCCTTTCTCGATGCTTCTCCTTGCTCTCGATTCTAGTTGTCTCTCGG
>NC_051406.1:40388190-40388445 GCF_015228065.2 Penaeus monodon | reverse complement strand
TTATGGCTCTTTCCCCCTCTTATTCTCCATCTTCTTCTCCCTCTTTCTCTTTATGGCTCTTTCCCCTCTCTTCCTTTCCTTCTCCCTCTCCCTCTTCCTTTCCTTCTCCCTCTCGTTATAACCTTTCTCCTGCGTACTAGTGTACTGTCCCTGTGCTTTTTGCCGTGATGCTGGCAGGCTGAGGAACCGGTTCTGTACTAATCAGCTTGGCATTTAAGCCCGGTCTGGGACACGTCTTCATACGACAGGCTCTGC
>NC_051406.1:40387399-40387779 GCF_015228065.2 Penaeus monodon | reverse complement strand
AATTTATGTTACTCTACATAGGCCTATCACACTTTCACTTCGGATTATAAAAAAAAAAACTTTGAATGAAAAAAGAGTAGCAAAATAAGCAAATCATTCACAAATAGGCCTAGCTGCTAAAACCAATACAGGGAAGACAGATAATTTCACGCCCCCCCCCCCATCCACCCCGTATGACAATGACAGCTCCATCAAGGGTCGTCTGGTCGCGATAGCTCTGACAGCTGATAATATCCATATGTCGAGGCCTATTCCACGGATATACAACTACTATAGCTATGTAGAAGATGCATTTTGAGATTTATATTTACCTCTCCCTCGGTCAGTTTATTGATCTATCGTTTTATCTATCCGGTGATTTATAGTTTTATTTCTCTCTC
>NC_051406.1:40386582-40386661 GCF_015228065.2 Penaeus monodon | reverse complement strand
AATCAGCTGCCATTCACCCAAGGCACGGGGAAGCAAAGACACGGGAGCTGCAGAGGGCTGTGATACATCTAATGGCGAC
>NC_051406.1:40386264-40386440 GCF_015228065.2 Penaeus monodon | reverse complement strand
TACTAGCCTGATCAAATGGCACATAATTTAAATAAACTTATAGAAAAAATACATTTATAAATCATCGATAAAAAATTGCTTACAAGCATATGCGTGATTGTATTCTTATATATGCATGAACACCTACTAAAAAATCGTCTTTTCCAACCTTTATCAACAGGCACCGCAGACGCCTG
>NC_051406.1:40385838-40386134 GCF_015228065.2 Penaeus monodon | reverse complement strand
GCGAAAAGGAAAGCGGCATAATTTTTTCCCCGCCGATCACAGCCGCATCATTAGCGCTGCAATGGCAATTCAAGCACTCGCACAGAGCTGGCGTACTTCCGAATGCAATTAGCGACAAAGGCAAACCGCAGCCGTAATTATTCCAGTTTTAATTGCAGTTTACGTATGCGTAATAATCCCTGCTGATTGGCCCGGCAATTACTGGCGAGCGCTGTCGTCATCGAAACGAGCTTTTTTAAACCGATGATGACGGATAGGCCTATGGATCAGTTCCGCGGTACTCACGACTTTGAACT
>NC_051406.1:40385159-40385511 GCF_015228065.2 Penaeus monodon | reverse complement strand
AGACTTCTTCGAGTATTGACAATCTTCACTTGCCGGAGAAAGGAAATAGTGAAAAAGATTAAAAGAAATGAATAGAAGGGGAAGGGATGAATACGAAGGAATGAAAATGGAAAAGATGATGCGAAGAGGAGAGAGAGAGAGAATAATAATAAGAAAATGGGAGTGGAAGAGAGAAAGTGGAGAGGAAGGACTGAGAGTAAAAGAGAAAAAGAGAGAAGGAAGGAGTGAGACAAAAGAGAGAAAGAGAATGGTAAGGAGAGATAATGAAAGAGGAAAAGGGAAGAAGGAAAGATGACCGAGAGAAGGAAAGGAGGAAGAAGTAAGATGAACAAGAAAAAGAGAAAAAGAGAAA
>NC_051406.1:40384793-40384966 GCF_015228065.2 Penaeus monodon | reverse complement strand
GCAACAGGCTAAAAAAGGGAAGAAAAAGAGAAACGTACCCCCCCTCCTCTTCACCCTTCCCCCTCCCCCCGCATTCTTCAGTTTCCGTAAAATCACGAAGAGTAACCTTGCGAGGGGGGGGGGGGGTTACATACCACATGATGACTGTTTTAACAGAAGTTTCTCTCCTTCGA
>NC_051406.1:40384248-40384368 GCF_015228065.2 Penaeus monodon | reverse complement strand
TCTTTCAAACACTTATTCTTGATCACCATATTGTCGGGGGTCGTGGCTTTCTCGCCCATGGGAAATGACACAAAAGGAGAGAGAAAGTGTATCGAAGAGGCATTCGCAGCTGGCAAAATT
>NC_051406.1:40384039-40384119 GCF_015228065.2 Penaeus monodon | reverse complement strand
GTGAGAAAAAATATGTATATAATATTTAGAGAAAATATATATTCTAAACGAGATGATTTTGAGTGTGAAAGCATTTAAGC
>NC_051406.1:40383857-40383982 GCF_015228065.2 Penaeus monodon | reverse complement strand
ACATTTTGCACCGAAAGTAAAAGCGAACAAACATTGTTGAAAATAATTAAACAAAATATTCAACATCAAAGGGTTCTTGAGTGAAAGCGCACAGACGAATGAACAGCTGTTGTGTTCGTCATAAT
>NC_051406.1:40382329-40383830 GCF_015228065.2 Penaeus monodon | reverse complement strand
GGAAATATATCTTGCTGATTCACCTTCGCAACCATCGCCAGGGACACTTCTCATCCGTAGTGAAGTGACACTTCTTTTCACACGATCACCCTAGCAACTCTCTCTCGCCTTCACCCTTATCTTACCAACAACCCCAATTCATCTTACCTTTACTTTCGTCCCCCTCCATCACCCTCACCCTTTCCTTCACCCTTCCTCCCTTAAGGTCTCTGTCACTACCACTTACATCCCCGATCCCTGACCTTTTCCTCAATCCCACTTCACCTCCACTCCAACTCCCACTCGCACTATACTCCCTCTCCCATTATCACTCCTGCCTTCACCTACATCCTTCTGTCCATCACTCTCATCTTCATTCTCACTCCTACTCCTTCCCTCCACCTTCTCCCTCACCCACTCCCCATCACCTCTTGCCTTCCTCGTCACTATCACCTTCTTCCTCAACCCTCCCTCACTCCCACTCCGAACTTACGTTTTCAAAGCCACTTCCTCACGCCTACACCCACTCCACCCCAACGCCGCTATTCGCACCCCGACACCAAAACAGGCTTCGAAATGGGTTTCGAAGCTTTATTTATCAAGATGAGTTTCGAAGCTTTATTTATCAAGATGAGTTTCGAAGCTTTACTTATCAAGATGAGTTTCGAAGCTTTATTTATGAAGATGAGTTTCGAAGCTTTATTTATGAAGATGAGTTTCGAAGCTTTATTTATCAAGATGAGTTTCGAAGCTTAATTTATCAAGATGAGTTTCGAAGCTTTATTTATCAAGATGAGTTTCGAAGCTTAATTTATCAAGATGAGTTTCGAAGCTTTATTTATCAAGATGAGTTTCGAAGCTTAATTTATCAAGAGGAGTTTCGAAGCTTAATTTATCAAGATGAGTTTCGAAGCTTAATTTATCAAGATGAGTTTCGAAGCTTAATTTATCAAGATGAGTTTCGAAGCTTAATTTATCAAGATGAGTTTCGAAGCTTAATTTATCAAGATGAGTTTCGAAGCTTTATTTATCAAGATGAGTTTCGAAGCTTAATTTATCAAGATGAGTTTCGAAGCTTATTTATCAAGATGAGTTTCGAAGCTTAATTTATCAAGATGAGTTTCGAAGCTTAATTTATCAAGATGAGTTTCGAAGCTTAATTTATCAAGATGAGTTTCGAAGCTTAATTTATCAAGATGAGTTTCGAAGCCTTAATGCTCTAGGTGAGTTTCGAAGCTTTATAATCGAGACGACGCCAAGTATACATTGGTCTCTTTTAAACTATACATTTTCCCCACAACTGAAGAACACAATGAAAAAAAAAAAGTTTACGGAAGAGTTCGCGGATATGCAAATCAAGGTAATAAATGTGCTGAACAATCACCACATAACAATGGAAAGGTGGCAAGAAATGCATAACCACACTGTAAAACCCCCCAGAAGAATAAAGCCGAAATATCCTCGAGCGAAACCATAAAATAGCGCCAAAAGTACTACCGCAAACCTCCCACAGAACCGGTAA
>NC_051406.1:40382121-40382287 GCF_015228065.2 Penaeus monodon | reverse complement strand
TAATAATAATTTCTTTTTCCCGCCAGAACACACGAGGGGGAAAATATGGCGTCTTTCGTCGTATTTCTCCCCATTTCCCGCCCAAAAATTAAGGGGGATGAAATAAATCGTCTTTCCTCTCTATTCCACGCCTTTCTTCTTTTTCGCGGAGTGTTACGGGGTCGTC
>NC_051406.1:40381890-40382029 GCF_015228065.2 Penaeus monodon | reverse complement strand
AATGGCGGTGTTAACGACGTGGCGCGAGTAATCATTGGCACGGCGCGGCGGTCGGCCTACGGGTCACTGGCAGGCTGTATTGTTCCTCCGCCACGCGCGTTTCCTCAGAGAACCATCGAAAGTTAACCACAACCCACTT